>NW_023596461.1:6451123-6511846 GCF_011947565.3 Pollicipes pollicipes
CGTAAGCTGGCAATGTTCTGAGGACACCTGATATCATGAACGGGTTACACAGCACTGCTTTGACTACCAAACTGACCCGCAGTTACGCTGAAGTGAATAATAACGTCACTAGCAAAAATTATTTCATGTTTGTATTCGATAATTGGACGACCTCAAATTCTACAGCCATGATAACAGACGTAATTCGGCAGACATGTGATTGCACTCTCATGAGGCTTGAGATCCTCTTGGAGTAAGTGAATGAAGGTGACTATAGGTCGCACGGTGCTGGGTGATCTGAACATTTCGATTACATGAAAGGCAATGGTGAAATACTGCACAAGTACTCTGCTCGCGCTTTTGTTGGATAAATAATGCTAACTTTATGCCGATCTGATCATAGAGATATGTGCTTTCAAACAGTGCTTTCAAACAATATCAAATGTAATATCTTCAAATACCAAGCTGCTACAAATGACGAGTTATGGTTCCGAATGATATACAAATTTAGCAGTAGCCTCTTGCTCCTCGTTGATTCAAAATTGTACAAGATCGCACAAACATCGCTGAAATATGCAGATAAACACAGCATGTAAAACGTAATCATAAAACATTTTCTGGTCCAAGACAGTTGGTTTCAAAAGTTAAAAATTAATTCGCAATACATCCACCGCTCTACGACTATCGCACAGGTACATACCATGAATGCCAATTAGTGAAAACGCAAATTTGCTGGTGGTCAATGCCATTACAAAATTGCTTTTGCGTTGCCATGTTTTCACCATCAATACCACTTTTGCCTCACCCCTATGTGGTGCCTGACATGCCCTTTTTAGTTAAGAGCAAAAACCCATTACGCTCCCCACCTAGATGTCCGCTAATCACGGTGTATGTTGTTTTGCAGCGTATGCCACCGCATCGTACTCCAATATAGGACTTTCAGCGGCAATGCCTCCCACGCCAACTGTGGGCAGGCAACGCCGAAAACGAGTTGCAGTTAGTCGCAGATGCGTAGGTCACGACCATCCCGACCCCAAAACCTTAAGGTCACGAGGCCAGCAGACACCGATCTGCAGTGCCCGCCCAGCTGCCTGTAACTAGCTCGCTGTGTTTTAGCCTACAATGCGCTGCCAAGCACAAGCCAAATGCACCCAAACAATTCCGTTTAAAATGGGTGTATCAAATTGGTTCGCCCTGCTGACCCGTCTGCACCCGTCCGCCGTCAGGACCTTCGACCTTCTCCGGCGTACTGCAACACCTTCATCAACCTGATCCCGCTGTCGTTCGTGCTCGGCTTCTACGTCAGCTTCGTGGCGCAGCGCTGGTGGCAGCAGTACATGGCCATCCCGTGGCCGGACAAGTGAGCCGCGCCGGCGGCCGTCCGTCGACGCCCGTCGCGGCGGAGGGGCGCGACATTCCGAGACGCCGTCGATATCGGTGGCGCCCGGGGACGGGTCGCGGGCGGGTGACACGACGCAGCCCTGCGGAACTGTGCTGCTGGTGACCTCAGCGTGCGGGGGCGGAGGGAAGCCCTGGTGTCGCGGGGCCTGGGATCCGGTGGGTTTAAACGGTGGTAGAGTAGCGGTGCGCTGACCGCTGGCGCAGCGCTGACGTTGACACCCGACACGGCCTGACATGACTCGATGACACGTTTTGACATCGCTGATAAGACTCGCGGCGTGTTCGTGATTTCGTTCGGGGGTGGGGGCTGTCAGACTTACACAAGCCCCAGCCATCGAGTTGTGAAGCAGTCTATATAACCACCCATAAAGCGAAAATTCTTATTTGCTTTTTTTAAGCTAGTAAAGATCTCTACAACGCATGCTGCGTCGACTTAAATGATTTGTAAGGCGCCATAATCTATGAACCCAAGCTATCGCACTATGCACGGAGCACTTCCGGAAATGAATAGCTTTCTAGCCATGTTGATCCTATTGATGACGCACACGGTTGCACCGAGAGGCAGCCTCTTAAGCTAACTTTCCAACGGTTGTGACCACATGAGCATAGCTGCTTTGATTTAGGAAGCAATTAGCTCAAAACATGTTGTAAGAATACCTTAGAAAAATTGGTCAAAACCTCAAATAATCTGACGACTCGTTGTCACTCTTCGTACACCCCTAACTTTTTGCAGACTGAGGCCCCTTTGCCAAACGTAAAACTTGATGGACTTCTCTCGCAGATCGGGCCCTTTTGCTGGAACCTAAACTCCGGGCCATTTCTCTCTGCAAGGACTGGGACCTTTGCTGCACCTTAACCCAAGATTCGCCTCCCGTGTACGGGGGCCGGTTACGGGTTAATTGACCCCTGATGATTTGTTCTTCTGAATGTTTCACCGTTAGTCTCTCTGCTGTTACTTAGGGCTAAATGGGCGCCTTTCCTCCTGATGCCCATCAGAGACAACCAACCCACCTCGGTCCCGTAGTAATTACGTGGTCGGCTCCCGCCCTTATACATTACGCAACACGCCCGTGTTTGAGTAAAACGTACTGATGCCTTCACCCTAGCTTTCAGGACACGCTCGGAAGCTCTAAGTGATTAAAATTTCCGGCTGACTACCCCTTCTCTGAAAATCCAGATGCTGGCCTCCATTTTTAGGATAAATGTTGCTTTATAACAAAATATATTGCACCACTACTTTGTCCAGTTTGATTCAACGTACCCTTTTCATCCCTGGATTTTTTTTGTCTGTGCATGGGAACCATGCGCCAACGTTGTAATACCATCACAACACCTTAACCTGCCACGTAATCTGCAGTTGCAACTCAGCTCTTTACTTGGAAATTGCTTCCTGGAAATGTAGCCTAATTGACTGCATGCCACTTGTGGTGACAGTGTGACTCTATTGAGCTCCGGCGGTTTTGTCTGACACGTCACCATGCATGACCACGTCGTCTGTTAATGTCTTTGAAAGGATCTTATGCGACCTAAGGCTACTGCGTTTGCCGTGATTATACCACACCACTTCCAGACGTTTTTAATACGGACATGCTGTTCAAAGAAGCTGACTGGCGTGATCTCGGTGTCACACGATCACCAGATACGATCTCAAAATAATCGCCAATCACCTCAGTTCCGCTCGAAATGAATTTATAACTCGTGCACATGGCCCTGTGACAGCAATCATGCGCAGACAGTGTCGCAGGCCGCCGAGAAATAAAGGCTATTTACGTGAATTATTTTCATTTATGTTACACCATGCCGTAATGTCTAACTTCAAGATTATTGGGGACACATCTGCTTCTTCTCCTCCTAGTGACATCGCTGCTGCAACCCGGACTACCCCCCACGTGAACCGCACTGAGCTTACCGTGACCCCGAAGACTGCCCTCACACAACTCGCCACTGACCTGCGGTGACGCCGGGACTGCACCTCAGGTGACCCGCACTGACCTGTAATGACTCCGGGACCGCCCTCACGTGACCCGTGCTGACTGCAGTGGACCCCGGACCGCCCCACTCGCGTGACCCCGCACTGACCTGGCTGACCCGCCACCGGCAGTGATCCTGCACGCGAGTCGCGCCTGTAGCGTGCGCGGGTGGTGGACGAGAACGTCCCGGATGATCCGGCGGACAATGGTGCGGTACCTGCAACCTGTCGCTCATCCTGCTGCTGCGCCTCCATCTCGTCAGCCGTTAAGCGACGTCTGGCCCACGCTCGAGCACCTCGTCGAGTCCGGTGAGCGGGGGTCGCAGCGCGGTGAGATGGGGACGAGTGCGCTGAGGTAGGGTTTGGTGCCCGGTAGACCGGTCGAGTGAGGTGAGAAGGCGTCGAGTGAGGTGAGAAGGCGTCGAGTGGGGGAGGTGGGGTCGGGAGGGTCGAGCAGGGTGTGGCGCGGCGGACAAGCTGAGCGCAGTGAGTTAGAGGCGAATACGGCGAGATAGGGCCGGGTGCGGTGAGATGGAAGTTGCTATGGTGCAGTAGCCTTGAGCTCGATGAGCTAAGACCGGTTCTGGTGAGACAGAGCCGAAACCACTGAGCCAAAGCTCTTCATGGTCACGAGAATCGAAACTTGTTTGCATGAAAATATCCTGATGCGGCAGATTTTCCTTGATTAGGCGGAATTTAGCCTGGCGAGAGAGAGTCAAGTGATATGGGTAAGAGTCACGTGCTATGGATAAGAGTCACGTGCTATGGGTAACAGTCACGTGCTATGGGTCAGAGTCACGTGGTATGGGTAAGTCACGTTGCATGGGTAAGAGTCACATGCGGTGAATCAAAGACGGATACGGTAAGAGGCAGAGTCGGCGTGGCGAGGCATAGTCAAGTAAGATTATGAGGAGTCGACATGGTAAAAGGCGGCCTATCAATACAGCCAATAAAGCACGCAGCCAAGCGCTGTCCAAATAGCATGTCCGTTATGCCTTCTTTTACTTAAACGATGTCTGACCAGCTTGTGTGACTGTTCTCACACATGGTAGACATCTGTCTGCTACCTTCGGCAATTCCTCGCCTGTCGACTTGGCTCGGGACCAGGAACATACGCGTAACTTGGTAGTCCAAAGGTTTAGAACTGATGCGTACAGCACTTTGGAAATCATCCTTCGACATAAATACATCAACGCGCAAGTAAGGGGACACATAACTGGACTGACGAGGCAAAGTATACTGCGGTTGGGTAGATTCAGGTCTGCTGATGCAGTGCCGGGCTGGGGTTCCAATTTAGAAGAGTAGGCATCGATTACGGCGAGATGAGGTCGATTGCAGTAGTACGGAGGTCAGCCCAGTGACACCGAAGCGCCTGGTGAGCGAAGCCGATTGCAAGAGGCCGACGTGCGGCCGGTGTAGCCAGGATCAAGGTGCGGGCAGAATGATGGGCTACCAAAGAGCTGTATTTGCATTCCGGTATATCGGTACTGTACACCTATTATCAGGAAAGTTTGTCGGGATTTTGTGACGATGGCGTGTGTACCGGAAATCAGTGAGGACCTCATGAGAAACTCACAAAGATCGCAGGATCCGATTCGTTTGGAGATGTCTGCACTGCCGATTTCGAGCCTTCGTTTCCTTCCGTCAGGGGCCCTACGCGGCGCCAACATCCAATGAAAATGTGGGCCGAAAGCGCCCCTTTGGCTGTGCATCCTGTACATCATTATGAAACAAACTTTCACATCAGTGCATGCGGCACAAACCCTAATTCGACATGAACTTACAGAGACCGGCATCAGCCATCGCCTCGGACCCGCGCGGCTCCTGTTTTCTTCTGCTCTCACCCGTCAGTCATGACTCGGACCCTTCCATGCTATGCCATGTTTAAACTGCGGCAGTGGTCGAGGGATGCGGGATATAAGCTCGGACGTAAAATGTGCATTGCCAAAGTATAAAAATGCAACACGCACGCGCTGGAAGTGCGCAACAGAGCACTCGATTTTTCAGCAAGGCGGAAGCAGCGCGAAGCCACGTTCATGAGCCTTACAAATGCGCGCGCACCGAGGCAGCTCTGGTCCCGATAATTATTTCTTAGGTATCAGACTACATTGAGTATGATATAGCAAAGTGATAAAAATGTTGTTGGGTATGGTATAAATTCTGACTGGGTTTAGCAGTTATCGCCTAAGCCTAAATCTAACTCTTCGACAGGTTTAAGTTGAGCTCTGAACAGGAAGTGGGCGCGGGAAAAATCGAATGGGAAGTGGACGATTTTTTTACCTCCGAGACCCTGACTTTCTCACGAGAAAAGATGGCTGGTAGATCGGCGCGACTGCTCGCTGCAATGCTGACTTGCTGCAAATTTTCAACATTTTCTCATCACTTTCACAACAGGCCAGAATTGAGTCGTGATCAAATTGCTTCGTTAACTTTACAAAATATAAAGCCGGTTCAGGGACTCACACTTCGCAGCGTCAGTTTTTGTCTGTGCGTGCACGTTTTCCCATCACGTGTTCAGTGGCTTCCGGCCAGTCACGACAGTCAGCAGCAGCGATTCCCATTGTTGCTCAATTTGGATTATTTCCTCCAAGACGACCGATGTTATGATCTAGCTGGAGCTTCCCCACTGCTAGCGATCTTTGTGAGGGATCGCTAATGGTTCTGAGGCCCCAGTCGACCGTGACACAGGCGTGACAGGCTGTCACATCATTAGTCATAGATGACGGATCGCCGTCACGTTCGGCGCGCTGCCACCAGTCATCGCACAGTGCATTCACCCATACGTGTGGTGTAAGTCTCCACGTAATATGGAATGGCAAAAACAAATCTGTATACGGTCGCCTTCGCAAGATTTGTACATCAGCCAGTAGTTTCCAATTATATACACCCACACTATATATATAGATGTATATATATATATATATATATATATATATATATATAATATATGTAGATATATATATATATATTTATTATATATATTATATCTAGTATCCTATGCAAACAACGATGTTATGCTACAAAAGGCACAAATATCTTCGCCGATAATGAAAAATCACCTCATCCAAAACACAGAGAAGATGAGGTAGACATCCTCATTCATTCATTCTAAACACTCGCCAGGAAAGTGTTGGTCACGAACACTACCATAAGCACGCATCACCGACCATAGACGCTCGCCACACTTGAAACATTGCACAGCGGCCAGAGTGCTCATCTTCGAACTTGCGCAATTAAGCCACTGCATGACGTCAGCCCCCCCCCCTCCAAAGTACAAACCACCAACACGGATGAAGCATTGGCTTGATGTGTGAAAAAGAACACTTTTTCAAACGTACAGCATTACACCTCAAATTAGCGCATGCGCTTTATTACCTTCAATGTCGTAAGCGTTAACTTCGTAAAATAAAGTAACGCATTCTGATATACTGTGTGTAATTGTTTAATTACCAAGGAAATGATTGCTGAAATGACCAAAGGGGTAACATTTTGTACTGACGTATCGAAAACGACAGGCGTACATACGAAGCCTCGGACATATGACCAAGGAGTTTATATGCGCTGAAGTTATTCGCTTAGATATCAACCATGAAAAAGTAGGGTATTTGTGCTTTGGATAGCTTTCTGTTAGGGTGCAAATAGCCAGTGCAGTTGACACGTCCTTAAACTCAATAAATAACCAACCAGCTGTCTATTAAATTTGCCAGTCTTCCAATCTCTGGTTCTCCAGCTTATGTCCGCAACTGACGAAACTTACATTCATAACGACAAAGCATCGAAGCAGAAACCAACAATGACTTCTCTTGGGTAAAACACTCCTACTGTTTTGGCTCGGCAAAACATATCATTGTGTTGCCAAATCGAGATCCATCATAAACATTCACGCACTGTGTCCTACACATTCCGCCACAGCAAATCACAAACACTGCATGCTTCTAACGACCCTTAGCGTTTTTTTTTTGTCATGTTCATTTTATGTGTGATTTGGGTTACGTAAGCTGCTCCAAAGAGATAGCTAAAAAGCTTTATTCTTTTGTGTGTTTAGTGCTGGTGATGTAGTCATGAACGAGCGAAAGTTTCCAGCTTTTTGAGTTTTCTTGCATCGTGTGCTGATGCTAGAATCTCAATATGCTGTGTGAAAATTTGCCGCGTGAGGCGATTGCTATAGCAGCGTTTGCATGTGAGTTCTTGGGTGCCCCGTCCGTGGGGTGCTTTGTAAGCCGTCGGGACAGCGACGTTGTAAAAACGCCAATGTAGCAAACAGAACGAAACCTGCAACCTTCGTTACCAAATAAACGAACCATTGTTTTGTCAGCTTGCACACGGCTCATTTTTAACGCATATACTAGTCCACTTTGCCTCACTTCATATTCAGCACTTTCTTAGCAACCTCACGATCAGACTTGCAAGCTTTCAGCTTTCAGACTTCAGATATTGCATGACCTCCTGATGGACGCAAAGGAGTTAAACCATTTTGTCTGCCTCATTGCGGGGGTTTCGCCAGGGCTACAAACTCCCTTTCTTGTGCACATCGTAAGGGCCCGCAGATGGTGTTTTGTAACACCCGCACATCGAAAGACCTGTTCAAGAGTAGAAGCAAATGAGCTCCCCGCAGTGAGTGGTCCGAAACGATTTAAAAACAACGGCGTTGTTGGAGCGCTTTGTCGTGGGCTTCGTGCATATGTCCGAGCTTTGAGCTATTACCGTGCCTCAACTAAACAACGTCAAACAAATAAAGGCGAAAAATGGGAGCACGAATGGCGAAGTCGACAACGAAATGAAAGCTTGATAATCGTTTGAACTACAACCAAACAGCCTAAAGCCAGTCCGACAACAACATAAGCTAGTTCCTACCGTAAATCTGTGGATTTCTGCATATGGCACATGTGATAGTCTGCGCATGTTCGAGCGAAAAAGTATTTAAAACTATGGTGTCAAAAAACGTGATAGAGGTTAAGCAGTTAGCATGCTTTGTATTGCAGATATATTGCAATGATCGCAAAACTTATGCATCTCTTTCTGAAAAATACCCTATAACGACAGAGCTGTTGAACGGGCACAGATGTGCTGTGCAAAATATATTTTCCTAACGAAGCTTTCATGCTTCGCTTTGGATGTTACATTGGCGTCATTGCACCTCTATGTCCCCCACGGCTCGCAAATGCACCTTTGCTTGGAGGGGACATTAGGAGATCGCCTGCAACACCACCATTGTACTCGTCGTACGCGCCAAATGCTCACACAGCGTATTGAAATCCAGCACCAGCACACGACACAGGAATAACTCAACATTCTGGAATCAGTGCCTATTCATGACCACACATCACCATTAACAGACAACCGCATCCACCTTTGCTGATTTGTTGGAGCAACAAACCTTTGATTACTCCTTTGGAGCAACTCGTAGACAAATCGCGCATACAATGAGCATAACGTCAAAAAATGCGCGGGCAAATGGGTCATTTAGTGACATGCAGTTTACGTGATTTGCTTTGCTGAATGCGTGTGTATAGGGAGTATGATGTATATATATAGATAGATATATTTATATAGATATATATATATATAATATATATAGATATCGCTCTCTCTCTCGCTATCTCGCTCTCTCTCTCTCTCTCTCTCTCTCTCTCTCGTCTCTCTCTCTATCTCTATCTCTTCTCCTCTATCTCTCTCTGTACTTTATCTTCCTTTCCCTCCCTTCCTTTTTCCCTCCGTTTCTCTGATGAATGTCTCCGACCTGTCGCGGGCGGAGCACTGACGCCCGTTCGCCACCATTACAACACGGCGGTGACAATGCTGCAGGTTTCATGACGGCCACGGAGCTGGAGGAGTTCAGCAGCGTACCCAGGAAGGAGTTCAACACCTACTGGATCCCCTGCTGCTGGTTCGTCAGCTTGCTGAGAGAGGCGCGCATCACCAACCACGTGATCGACTCGCAGGGCCTGAAGCTCATCGTTGAGGTGTGAGTCGCGCCTTGTTAAGTCCGCGGCTTCCACTGTATCCAGCCGACAGTCCGTCTGTTTTGAAATATTTCGCCCCGGCTGTGTCGAGTCTGCAGCCCGTAGTGTGCTAGACGGCAGCATATCCTGCGTCGAATCGGCCCTTTTTTGTGTCGGTCAGGCAGCATCTGCTTGTGTTGGACCAGTAGTTGTTCCTGTGTTGAGTAAGGGGCATTTTTCCCGTATGAATCGGCAGCCTTCTGTGTCGAGTCACGCCTGTTGTGAATCTGGTTGGCAGCCTCTTTTGTGCCGATTCAGCAGGATGTGCCGATTCAGCAGTCACTGCTGTTTTGAATCGGCACCCTTTTGTGCTGAGGCGGTGATGTCACCTGCATCGAATCGGCAATCCCTATTGTGTCAAATTAGCGACCTGTCCGTGTTGTCACCCCCGTCTCAGGTCAACAGCCTTGTCGTGGGGTCATGTGGAGTCGGTCCCGAGTCAAGTGGGACATGTGCCATTCCAGGTCGAGCTCCTATGTCCCGACTCTGCACCCTACGCCATGCCGGGAGAGCTCGCTCTGTTCTGTTAACCTCTCCCACCATCCCTCTCTGTTAGGAGGCTCTGATCCGTTAACCTCTCCCAACCTCCCTGTTTTCACGCCTCCACGTCTATGACGGTACTCCCCCATACCTGTCTATGTGTCATTTCACACCCCTCGTTTCGCCCTGCCTCACTGCGTTGTTGCCGCCTTGTTGCATCAGCGATCAGCAGGCTTGCACTGTGCAGTTGTTGCAATGAGTGCACACCTGCTGAACGCACTGGACCTTCTGTTCGCTTAACTGCCCTGTTTCACATTTCTGTTAACTTCCCCGTGCACATCAAGCATTGCTCAATGCTTGTTTACCGCATATGTTCCCAAAGAACGTTTTCATCGCTCACTTGCACACATGTGTAGAGTCTGGTCATTTCCTATTAACTTTAGCCTTCGCAACTTCCGTTTTTTCGGTGCGCGCATTGCAGATGCCCCGCACTTACCGCATATTTCACAAATCCATCGCTCTCTCAAACAAGGGCCGTCGACCTGGAGCACTTGCAACAGTCCTCAGTGTCGCATTCCGCGCTGATGCACATGTAACTGTTATGTCTGCAGACCTTACAAGCCTTAATGTTTGAAGCGACATCACAGATGCGATGTCAACCAGGTGGGCGGCCTGGCGGTGTGAGACTGGGTGATCAATAGCCAGCCGCTACCTTTGCTGACGTTGCTGCACGCCTCGCTAGCGTGTCTGACCGCCAGTGACGTGGCAGACAACTGTACGTAAACACCAGTCTATCGAGCGTGTCGGAACGGTGTGTAAGTCGGCGCGCACGACCGTTCCAGACCTTCAACGAGTACCGAGCCAACTGTGGATTGCTGTGGAGCTACGACTGGGTCAGCATCCCCCTGGTCTACACTCAGGTGAGATGCACGCCCGCCGCCTGCGCCCCTTTCCCTGCAGCGCGCCGCGCGCCTCCGCCCCCTCCCTTCCCCAGCGGTCCACCAGAGCAGTCCCGCGCAGCCGCCGCCGCGCCGCGCCACGCGCGCCGCGCCGCGCCGCGCGCCGCCGCCGCCGCTCGACCGCGGCGCCCTCGGCCGGGTCGGGCCAGTCCGCTGTCACCGGTGCCTGGCCGGATGCCCCGAACAAACGCGGTCGGCCCTGGTCGGCCACGCCTGTCTCCGCCGCCGCCGCCGCTGCTAGACGCCGGCACTGCCGCTGTTTGTCCCAGACGTGTCGAGCAGCTGCCGCAGCTCACCGACGGGCCCAGCTGCCCCCGTCCTCCATGGCCGGGCGCGCGACTAACGCGGCGCGTTCCAATGTGGCGCGCCGCTGTCTGCTGACTGAGCTCGTCTTGACGTGGCTAGCGGTGTAGTCTATCCGTCCATTTGCTAACTCGGATATGGCCTGCGGGAGTCTGACGTCCATGGTCGCCCCTTCGTCATGTTGAACTTCCCTTCTACTGTTGGAGCTCTTCTTTGCTTGATGCCATTCCGTGTGTATATTTTTCTATTTTGCTGCGTGGATCCCTGCCCAGCTTTGAAAAGGGGACCGAATCCGTGACGAACATGTTTTTCCGCATTTTGAGAGTAGGGTTAGCCATTCCCCTCCTCAGTCGGCCGCCCCAAGCTTATATGGCGAAACTGTGCCCCTGAGTCCTTCTCTCTAAAGGACACAACCTTCTACCCATGCATACGAGCAGCCATTTCCTCTGAGTTCTGCCCACTGGTGTCACCACATCAGGTTGCCGTGGCAACGGCGTGCTTCTGCTTGCGATTGCGATCTTTCAGTTTGCTTCGTGTGTGATGATCAATTGCTTCGTGTGTGATGATCATTACAAGCCACGCACATGTGTGTGCTGGAGACTCAAATCCGTCTGCGAATGTGTTACACGCGTGCCCAGTGCGCTGCAGGCTGTCCCCGAGTCCAAGCGCTGCACCCACCAAAAACTGTCACAATTGTGCACGTTCCACTAACAACATGTCCATGGATTACACCCATGTACCGCAAATTGGGCTCAATAGGGGGAGTGTGTCATAGTTCACCAATTGCTCATATCTACGATTTTTCGCTGATGGCGCGCGTGCTCCACAGTTTGTCGCTGATGGTATGCATGCATCACATATCACACTTATGGTACAGTGCCGCACATTGATGGCAAGTGGGGGATGTCCTTTGAACTTCTCACCCGCTGCATGCGCGCGTCACCATGTGGGTGTGGTGGTGGTGCACCATGTGATCACAACCGCACACTGCCGCCAGCTGTGCGTGTGCACGCCAATTTGTCACAGCTAACAGGAGTAAAGTTCAGGCTGTCCCCAGTCGCACGTGTGACACCACAGACTGTCACCAGTCGCGCGTGTGCACCGCAGGTTGTCACCATCGCCACGTACGCGTTTTTCGTGGCGTGTCTGGTGGGCAGGCAGCAGGAGGCGGGCCAGACGCTGCACGCGTCGGACGCCGGTCAGCTGGATCTCTACATTCCGCTCTTCACCGTTCTCCAGTTCCTCTTCTACATGGGTCTGCTCAAGGTGGGTGTACTGTGGACATGCCGTCATCCGGACCTCCAGCTGGCTTCACTGGTGTGACGCTCGTAGCTACGCCTGGAAATTAGCTACGGAAACAGGGAACAACGGTCAAGTTTACATTGCTTTAAAATGGCACGCTACTCAACTTCCTTCAAAAATGACTCCTGGTGGGTGGTGTCCTATTCAGCTGTTAACTACCCCCGATTTCAACGTGCATTGCGTGATTGTAGGTTTGCGCGGAAGGAGCACGACAAAGCGTGGAAAGCATGCGCTCCCAGCAGCGTGTAAGGCAAAGGGGCACAACAAAGCGTGGAAAGCATGCGCTCCCAGCAGCGTGTAATGCAAAGGAGCACAACTAAAGCGTGGAAAGCATGTGTTCGCAGCAGCGTGTAATGCAAAGGAGTACAAAAAAAGCGTGGAAAGCACGCGATCGCAGCAGCGTATAATGCAAAGGAGTACAACAAAGCGTGGAAAGCACGCGATCGCAGCAGCGTGTGAATGCAAAGGAGTACAATAAAGCGCGGAAAGCACGCGATCGCAGCAGCGTGTAATGCAAACGAGTGCAACAAAGCGTGGAAAGCACGCGATCGCAGCAGCGTGTGATGCTGAAGTGATGAAAACGTAAACCGCCGATGAGTTTCACTTTACTAGCTCAAGCATGCATTCCATTCGAGATGGTAGCAAGAATCACATGATGTATGCCATCATTGCGGATAGATGCATTATCTTGATCGGTTCATCAAGCTGAAATTATCCGACCTATCCAATATTCGCGAACTGCGGAACCCCATGGCGCAGTTCGACGCCATGCCGTGCAATGCTTTGCTTATATTTGCCGCTAGTTAGGTTCGGTTCGGAATGTAGCTCCACCTACCCATTAATTCCAGGCGAACGCACCAATGCGGTGGTGAATGTATTCAGCACTGGGACACTGGTCATAAGCCTGCTAGAACAGCTCAAGGGCGACGCAGACATATTCAGCTCTTACTATTGGGTCTCCAGGGGCCGAGCGATCAACAACAGATCAGAAAGGCCAGTCGGATTGGTTTAAAGTGCCTGCCAACCTTCGGCTCAACTTCATGTGGTATGCATGAGATTAAAGGGTGACATTTAGCGGTCAGTTATCACGTTACCAAGCCTTTTTTATTCCTGCACCAGCTTTTTAACTTCACAAGCAAGGTTATTCTGGCAGCCCTGTTTGTTGATATCGAGATTTGATGGCATCACATTCATGGTGGCTGAGCACCGCGAATCCATCACATAGAACCTGGGGGACTTTCGTATATTTTTACCTGCAGCTCCGTCCATAATGTGCAGAGTCCTAACATTTGATTCACGCAGAGACCATCGCAATTTCAAAACTCTGGATTCCAACACGATGATGCCTTACACACATGTTCGCTTTATGCGATGCATTCCTCGCCTTTGTCGGTCCCATGAAGACTCGCGAAGGCTTAGTGACCCATGCTCGACAATTTTTATACTGGCTGGTTTGCTCATGTTTGGGCGTGCTTTCTTCTTAGGCCTGTTTCTGTAATGGGAGTTCGGTAAATTACTGCACACAACTATACGAAATTGATGGGTAACTAGTACCTCAGGTAACGTCGGGCCAGGTGCCAACCGTTGTGACGTAATTTATGTCGGTAAGCAACCCACCGGATCAATTAGACACATCGGAGGCAATTAACTATTGCTGTTGTTGCTCTCGGTGTCAGCCTAGTCGGACCTAGTTGTACGTTTGTGCATCCCCGGTTGTTTGCACTCAGTCAGGTGTTTTGTGAACTTGACAAAGGCTCCTCCTGGTGTTCCGGCGTTTTGAAGCCACTCTCGTGATGTCACAATCGGTGCAAGATCACCAGAATTGACATCCAGTCGACTTATAGGCAGGTACTGAGAAACAGAACGACAAAGCAGTCAATGGCATTAGAAGACCCGTGCTTTTTTCAGCTGAGCAAATCTTTGATCTTGGTTCTCAAACACAATGTCACGCCGAGTGAGGCTGCTGAGAATCGCTGGCATTGCTATCGAGCACGATCTCAGGTAAACATGCCGAACATTTGTCCACGATGATGTGGACAAAATGGCTACCAGTTTTCGGCATAACGATCTGTTAGGCTGGAACTCGCCGACCTTCATTATACCAGACTGCACCAGTGAAACGAAGACATCAAGTAATGACTGAGACGTGACATGAGAAAAATTGTTCGTCGATCTTTGCTGTTGCGCATCTATAGTACAACCATTCGTACTGAAAGCGACAACTTAGCGTCGGTTACGGTCACATGCCAATAATGCGCCCAAAGCAAACGCAAGGATTTACGCATCTTTAAAACAGTTACGGCTCTTTAAAAGATCAATTGATCCACTCATACGGCACGCAGTCCCGGCCAGCACTGCCGCACCGTCCGCCCCGGCGATAGTCGAGACCACAACACCAGGGGCTATCAGGGCGACATTGCTGTGAGCGACGTGACGGACGGTGTGACAGACAGCACGAAAGTCGTGACGAACGGCGTGACGTTCGCGGTCGTCGGCGGACGGCCATGACGGTCTGCGTGACATACGGCATATTTATCATAACAGACGGCATGGCATCCGGCGTGACAGCCGCGACAGTCGCCCTAAGAGTCTACATGACAGTCGTGGCAGCCGGCGCGACAGAAGACGTGGTGGACAGCGTGACAGTCGGCGTGACTTACGGCATGACGTATGCGCGTCGGGTCCGCGCCAGTCCGTGTCCGGAAGGCGCGCCAGGTCTGGTCTGGTCACGACTATCGGTGCTGATGACGTGAGCCCCCTGACACTGTCGCGCTGATGAGTTGTTCGTTCACCGAAGAATGCTTCACTCGTGTCGCGCGACACGAGAGTGACACTCGCGAGCCATACGTCGAGCTTGCTATGCCCGCGGGCTTGGAAGCCTGTGTTAGGGCTGGTGACGGGTCCCTCGACTCTGTAGACGCGGTGAGTATACACGAAACAGACCTGCTCTTTTATTATGCATTTTGGCAAGCTGGGCTTGTGGATACCGTGTGGCCCATAATTTGCAGGCGGACCATTCGAAATGTCAGGCTCGTTTACGTTCGCCGTATGTTAACTGAATGCCAGCTGCCTCACAGCACGCTGATTGACTGTCCCGAAGTCTGAAACCAGGTGGAGACTTTCCCGTGCAACCCTCCGTCTCCTCACAATCAAGGCCAAAAAATAAAAACGCTCTCACTGCGCACTGTATCACGGTAAACGCATGCGATCGATTTACTTTTCAGTTACCATCCAACAGTTCTACAGCTTGGCAGTGACAGCATTTGGTGGGTGTGGCATTTACCACGCCACTTTCCATGCAAATTAACGTAATTTAAACACTTCAGCTTGCTCGTTCCGGCACCTGTCACACTAAATGTTCTCGGCATTCTCAAGCCGTGGCCACAGCCAGCCCTGAGTAGTAACACTTCAGCTTGCTTGTTCCGGGGGCTTTCACACCAACTGTTCTCAGCATTCTCAGACCGTGGCCACAGCCAAACTTGAGTAGGTGTGTGCCCTGACTGGCTGCTAAATGCACGGCCGCAGCCTGTTTTATCTCCAGATGAATCCAAACAACTGCCCGGTGACGTCTCAATAACGTCATCGTCGTCACGAAACGTCGAGAACATTTGCTTTGGCCCCTGAGCCGTACAGTACGCCGCATGAGAGTCCCTTTGGCCGATTTTTGCGGTCACTTTGTATCCGTGGCCTGGATCGATGCACGCCGCGGGACTTGTTGGATCTAACTCCAGAGAGTTGGCGCTTTCACCGGCATCAAGAGGAAATGGAACGCAGGCGTTCGCGGTGCCGTTAGTTTGTTGTCACTCGAGGCCACGAGCGTCTCTTTCTGCTGTTAATAATCGCCCCAATGTGTTTATTTTCTCTCCTAGACTGCGCCCGGCATCATAAAACTGCGTTCACTGCGATGGTTCAGTGTGTGTAAAGCCGCCTAAAGCTAACTAAGCAAGCCGCTTAGCTCAGTAAGGGCCCTCCACGTCAACAACGCAACGCATCGACCGCAGCCGCACCGCGCCGTGCCAGCGTCCAGAGTTCGAATCCAAAATCAACAGCCTGTGGCGGCGGTCGACGACCACAGTATGCACCCATGACGCCGCGGTGTACACCAGTGACATCACTGACGCCCTGCTGACGCCGCTGCTGCACCGGTGTACTATAGTTGAGTTCTCGGCGTCCTTGTGGCGGCGTCAGTTGAGCCGATGAGGCGTCAGCGCTAACCGCACGTCTATTTCGGGCGAGGGAATCGCGGTCACGCACTGGCAGAGCGAGACCAGCGGCGTGCAGGAGACAGAGGGACAGGAGACAGAGGGGCGGGAGGAAGGTGGGCAGGAGACAGAGGGGCGGGAGGAAGCTGGGCAGGAGACAGAGGGGCAGGAGACAGAGGGGTATGGGAGAAGCAAACCAAAGAGCGGAGAGGCGACGGAAACAGCAGAGAAACGGCGAAAATAATGTGGGATCTGTCGTAATTGATAAAGGGTCTCTAGAAATAGATCTGTGCCTAGTAAGTAACGGAATGGTGTGAATAAGGCTGCATGTATTCATTTGACACAGCATATTGGCGAGCAGGGCTGTCGCCTCCTGTTCTTAAAGTGCTCTTTAACACGATATAACAGCCTGCTTACGAAGGTTTTTAGTCAATAAACACGACATAATGAAGCGGCTGCCTGATATAATAACAACAATGTATCATTTCCCAGGTGGCAGAACAGCTGATCAATCCATTCGGGGATGACGACGAAGACTTTGAGTTGAACTGGATCATTGACAGGCACGTGAAGGTAAGCCCACTGGCTGGCTCGAACGTTATTCTGATCTTATGATGCCACTGAGCTTCATATGGCCTATCTTCCTGGTGGCTGTGGCGTTGCTAGAGCGTGCATGAGTTTGTTGGAATTCTTAAAATTTATCCCTTTGATATTGGCAAACGTACCGAAGCGTTGTCGCGAGCCACTGACATTTTAAGGATGCATAATATTAGGGTCGGATTTCATGCTTCAGTTATTGGCAGATGATTTTCCGGATGATAATCCCACAAGCCGTTCTGTAATCCCGCACAGCGCCAGACGACGCTGCTCGTGGGATAGGTCCTCTAAACCAGAATGTCCCGGCCTTTGTGGTGGGGCTCAAGGTCGAACCCGTGGCCAAGGGCCGCCACCTATTTGTGATCACTCGCAGCGGGACTCTGTCACCTGACATGTGACAACAGGTGGACTAATTTGAGGACAGGTCCTGGGACTTGAGACAGCTCAGGCGGCTGACGCGCGGTCTTAAACCCCCAGAGATCGGTGCCGTAGTTGAACGCGCCTGAAATACACTGACTCTGACAGCGAGCGGCCAGTCTTTGAAGCGTGCTGTCCTGATGACCCAGCTGGCGGTCATCTTTGGCATCTGCCTGCCGTGCCAGTGCGCTCTCTCTTCACCGACCAGTTGGCTCTAAAAGGAGCCGGCCCCGGCCGGCTTTCCAGCGAAGTTTTAGCGTCATGGTATCGTGCTGGCGGGGCCGCGCCCGCCAGCGGCAGCACGTGCAGCCCCCACGCAGCCCAGTTCCTCGAGCGGCGCCTCTCATCTGGCAACGGCGGCGCGGCGGCGCGCCGCTCGCGCATCTGCAACAACAGGCGCGAGCCGCGGCCGCTGAGTCACGTACGGAACTCCCGCGCCAGACGGCGGCGATCGGTGACGTCACGGCGGCTGACGCGGCGCCCGCGGCCAGCCGCCGGCGGGCTTGTTCATGCGCGCGGTGTGCAGACCAAAATAGGCGACGGTGTCCGGCGCGTGGCCGGTGACCCCTGACCTTTCCGCGCCGGCTGACCTCGCCGGGCGTTAAATTAAAACCTGGCCCACCTCCTGTCTCCAGCTGCATTCCAGGCGGGTTTTGTCTGAGGGGAGGAAGCGGGCGGTCCGGCGAGCCAGGCCTCGGCAGAGCTGCGCCGGCTCGACCGCGACGCCCCCCCCCCACACCCACTCCTCCGCTCCCCGTGGGCGTGATGGAGGGGGGGGGGGGGGGGGGGGGGCGGCGCGGACGCTGGCGGCGCGCTGAGAGCCCCGTGCGAACCTCCGCGGAACACGCCTGTGGTCACGATCAGCCGCGCCGTGTAAGCCGGCCGAACACGGCGCCACGTCGGCGGCCAACTGCGCGACGCCTTGTGTGTCGGGGCCGTGTGAACTGTCCAGTAGGGTGCCGTCAAGGTCGGGAGGCTCGACGCGCTCCGGAGGGGCAGCACTGGCGGCACTGGCGGCGGCACTCTGGAGGCTTCGGCCAGAAGCAGCAGCGGATAATGTCGACGCCTCAGACGCCATAAGGACCATAGGTGGAGGCCCTCATTCAGGCAAAGCATTTTTGGAGTCAAGCACATCGAAAACTGTGATGCAATCCTGTAATTCGTTTGATGCTATTCCGTTTGCCAAGAGTTTTCCCTCAGGGGTTTACAATTCTGAAGCTTTCATTTCAACATCGGACATACGGACGGAAAATGCCGTCCATCCGTTTGCGGCCGAAGACCAGGCCGAAAAGTGGCAATATTTCACCTGCTCAGGACTTGTTCGGGTCGAAAAGCTGCTCTTACGAACTTTATTTTCATACGTGCTCTACAACGGTGGGAACGCTCTGGTACCCCCCCCCCCAAAAAAAAATATATATATATATATATATATATATATATATATATATATATATATATATATATATATATATATATATATGTATATATATATTCCGTCATGCAGATTACATTCATTTTAAAGGATTTCTAACGTTATTTTGCTGATGAGATCGCGTGCCATATTTTGTTTCCCGATATTTTTCATTTGTTTTAAGGTCACCGTACGCACCTCGATAGAGCAGCTGTATCGGCTAGTGCGCTCAGGTGCTCAGAACGCGAGGAAACACACCTGGAAGAAGTCAGATCCCCTCGCTGGTCCAGATCAAGTCCTTCCCAGACGTTTCCCAAATCCTTCCCGAGGCTTTTCATTGGTCTTGTCTACCCCGCCAGCCCTCAGTAAGGGCTCCCCGGAAAGTTCAGCCGTTTACTCGTCTTCGGCCGTTGACGAGCCTCGACCGCCAGGTGCTCCACGGAATGTTCAGCCGTTAACTCGTCTTCGGTCGTTGACGAGCCTCGTCCGCCAGGTGTCGTACCTGATCGTCGACTCCCTGGACGTGCGCCGGCCGCCGCTCGTCAAGCCGTTAAGTCGTCCTCGGCCGTTGACGAGTCTCGGCCGCCAGGTGCCCCCCGGAATGTTCAGCCGTTAACTCGTCTTCGGCCGTTGACGAGCCTTGGCCGCCAGGTGGCGTACCTGATCGTCGACTCCCTGAACGTGCGCCGGCTGCCGCCCGTCAAGTCGTTAACTCGTCTTCGGCCGTTGACGAGCCTCGGCCGCCAGGTGTCGTACCTGATCGTCGACTCCCTGAACATGCGCCGGCCGCCGCTCGTCAAGCCGTTAACTCGTCTTCGGCCGTTGACGAGCCTCGGCCGCCAGGTGTCGTACCTGATCGTCGACTCCCTGAACGTGCGCCGGCCGCCGCTCGTCAAGGACATGTACTTCGACGACCCGGGTCTGACGCTGCCGTACACAGAGGCGTCCGTCCAGTACAAGATCCCGACGTACCGCGGATCAGTCGACAGCATGAAGTGAGTGCTCGTGCAGAGGCGGGTCGTCACGGTCTGCTGCCGGCAGAGACTCACCAGAGGTATGACGTCACTTATGACGTCATGGTCCGTTGCGCGGCAGAGACGAAATGGGGATTGGACGTCTTTTATGACGTGGCAAACCGCATCACAAACCGCATCACAGGACTGACCTACAGCTTAGTGGTGTTTGCTGTGTCCTGCGCTTTTTACAGTCGTCTCGGTATGGTGCACTTTTGCACAGCCAATTTTATTTTGCTGTACGCTGCATGCAGAAGCCAACCAGGATCTGTCATGTAGCCCCAGCATTGTGATCTTTTCCTACAAGCCCTGACAAGAAATGTGTTAACTTAAACCTTTTAAGGGTTTGTGTAACACCAATACGAAACTACAACACGGCGGCAAAACACAGCTAATACGACATTTAAGCCCTTGTTAAAATGCAGTGCTATGAAAACATGTGCACCGGGAAGTTAAGTGTGCAAAATGTTTGTAAGCTGCAAAAGTGTTTGAGCATTATCGGTCATTTTCAAATCTTGTGCATTTGATGGACTTAGTGCAAACTTGGTTGACGTAGAGGTTCTCAAGATCTGATGTTGACGTATCTATCAACGTTGCTGAGGCTGTCAACTTTTGTGGAATCCTGGCAACCTTTGCCCTCTTGTCGTCAGGGCGTAAATACGAGTTCTTCCCAATCGTTTAATGCTGAACTATATCCTAATCCAGGAGTCCAAAGAGGCTATGTAAAGGGCCAGAATGGGGGGCATGTCGGTGCTAGGTGCGTGTTCCTGCCGCCGTGGGAAAGACCGTGCATTCAGAGACCGCGGTATTGTAAGTACCTACCCCCCATTGCTATGCACCGCGCCTACAACCTAGAATCACATGTTTTTTTACAACAAGCCCTCTTGTTTCAATGTCATAACTCACGAAGCGCGTAAATTCAGTTGAACGTATGGTTTCTGCCTTATCTGTTTATCGTAGATGAATATGAAGATGTTCTTATTCGGACACACTCTACCGGCTCAGCCTGTGGGCCCAAAAGCCTGTTGGAAGAAAGCACGTTATAACAGACACGGAAATAAGCCATAAAACACAAACTTGAAAATTACCCCGTGCATGACCACAAAAATCCACCGGGCACTCAACGGATGATTAACAGATGGTATGTCGCACAGCTCCCCACGCCCTAGCTGAGTATTGTCATACGCATAAACACGTACGTAAACACGTTCTCCAGAAATTCAGAGACGTTTTCACGTGCTAGGCGTGTCTGCCTCTTGTACCAGCGCTCAGACTCTGAGCGTTGGTACAAGAGGCCCGCTGAACGAACATGCCCTATGAGGACATGCCCGGAATTCGAAGCCCATGCTTGTGTCGAGAATGCGGTGCGCTCCGCTGTTCTTGTTTCGTGCACGCCACTATTCGACCCATTTCCGTTTTTACAGCTGTGGATCTAAGCGCCCGAAGGCGCGTTTTTACCAGCACATTGGGGCCACCGCTGTGGTCTTTGGACGTGGCTCAAGCCTCCTTCACATGCAGCGTTCTTACAAAACGCACCGCGGGGCCGGGAGAGACTGCAACCCTGTCTTCCCACGTCCTTCCGACATGAAAACCTGCTTTTGAAACTTCCGACCTGCTTTTAGAACATCGCAATGAAACCAATTTTTAGCAGAAAGTGGCAAGCTGATTCTTATAGGTAGACCCTTGATTATACGGTAGACACGCGTTTCGAGCTCGTGATTTCGATGTTATCTAGAGAATGTTGGGCTGACAAAGCTTAGACAAACTAATTTAAAACATTCATAGCTCTCTGAGACCGGCCAAACCAATCTCCACCACGTCACTTCTTCGCCGCGCTGACTTGGCCCCACCCTGGGCTGTCTTTGTGTCTCTGCTCTGCTTTGCTCCGGGCTGCTTCTAAGCGAGTGGCAGTCCGTTTGTCTGATAAAGGGCCTTTGTTCCTGCTCCGTAGCCGCGGCTCACAAAGATAACACGGGGTGATGGTGGAACTGTAAGCTCGGTTAATGCCCACCTAACCGACGCTGTGGCTCTTTAGGGGCGCCTCCATGGACTGATCTCATTGTAGCTTGTGAATCCATCGCTGTTACAGAAAACGGCTGCTCTTTATTCGTTCAAGGGCTGTTGCAAGGTTTTGGAGGTTCTATCTTCACACACGTTACATCAAAGCCGACAGCCAGCTCCGGGCTGTAATTCGATTGGCTCCTAAATGGAGCTGCAGCTCTTTAGCAGACCTTATAGCGAACTGCGGTGAGGACGGGTGGAGAATGCCGTTTGGCAGGTTTGGCAGCAGCCACATTAAACGTCATCAAGCTAGTCATGACTTCGCTATTTCCTCATTAAAAGAGCTCTGGTGCCTTTGCCACATCCAATTTCTGATAACTCTGCACTCGTGGTACTGACGGCTGTAGAATCACTGCGATGCACCATGACATCCGGGCACAGCGACCTTTGTACTTTACCCGCCGCCAACCAAAGCGAACATCTTTGATAAGCTGGACCCAATCTCCGAGATGCCCGTCAACTGCAAGGCGATAAAAGCGAAATGAATGGGCCAGAGGTGCGGTTCTATGGTGCTTTTAAATAGCAGCTGACGAGGCTCGCCTGCGAGGCCAGCGAACATTGCGTCCACATGCTGTAGTCCGGTGGGTGCAAGCACCAGCTTGTTGGCTGTTACACAAGGATGCCTTGTGTGCACACCAAACCACGGGGCCGTCTTGCAAAAGAGCGATTAGTGTCATCGCATCACGACGTGTCTGTGTCGGTCTGTGTCATGGCGTGTCTGTGTCGGTCTTGAAGCGTTTAACAGAAGGGGCCGACATGCTCATCAGAGTCGAGGTGAAATCAATAACTAATTGGCATGTAAGCTTCGCTGGTCAACCGCACTGAATTCGACAGGTTAGGTGTATCGACATCAAACATACGGAAAGCTTTCGCTGCCGAACAATGTACCGCATCCAGTCATCCGAGCTATTGGAGGCATGTGTGGCGCGCTGTTCATGCCGAGCCGCGCGGCTGCCAGATATCGGGAGCGCGCGGGGTGCCCTCCACCCAGTCGCGTCAGGATCCGAACAGCGGCGCGGCCTCCGCCGAGAGTGGGGGGGGGGGGGGGGGCCGTTAGTCCGTCACGCGCCGATGCCTGGTCCGCCGACGGTCCAGGGCGGGCGGCAGCGGCTCGTCGGAGGTGACGGACGAGGCCTGCGACCGCAGCGCCGCCCAGCGGCCGAGGTGCGAACTGCTGGACCGGAGCCGCGCGCGGAGGGCGAGGAAGACCGCTGCCGAGGATTACGCGGGTCGCGCCGAGGTCAAGCCGCTTTGCTGTTTTCGTTGGCGGTCGGCAAACGGTCCCCAAAGGTCGGCGTGGTCTGGCAGCACCGCCCGGGGGAGACGGCGGCTCTCTGTGGAGTCCGGCGGCGCTTCGCCACATGACAGTCAGTGGCCCGATGTGGCCCTGCCAGCAAACAGCGGGCCTCGGATGGACGCATACCATAGGGATCAGTGAAAGACTTCAGTCCGTCGTCCAGCAGCTCGTGCGTACTTGTGCAAACACATCCTGGGAGGAAACAAGAGCACGAGTGTCTTTAATTGTATCGGCGCGTAATTTCCCGACTCATTTATGAAGGTTAAAATCAACGTGATGTAGCGTGCCGCACAATGGTGTGTGATATTTAACGATATAATTGGACGCTCAAAGATTTTGTCCAGATCGGGTTACAGGTGGTAGAAAAAAATATGAATGGAGACTGAAAAGCGTCATGCTGTCATGTCATACACTAAAATACTCCGAACCTCTCTCTCGAAACCTTCGAGAAATTTCGATTTGGCAGCACGGCCGTGACCATACGCTTCTGATGAAAGTCTTCTAACGACGGGTGTTTTGGGCTGGGTGTCTGCAGGAGCCCCGCAGCCGTGTGGGGTGCCGCGTCCGCCTCAGACAACCGGGAGCTTGCTAGCCGCTTGCTAGCCGCTTGCTAGCCGCTTCACGGGGCGGCTAGCAAGCGGGACGCGACACCACCCCATCAGCCGCGAGACCGCGCCGAAGCGGAGCTCACCACCAATGCGCCGTTTCCGCTCGTGCTGAAGCCCCATCCGCTCTGCAGGGTGCCCGAGAGGCAGCACACGATGGTGCTGCCCGAGATCAAGGAGGAGCAGGACGAGAGCGGCGACGAGGACGGTGCATTCTTCGGCTCCACGTCGCTCGGCAGCATCGCCGCTGAGAACGGCATGATGGACGGTCAGTTTAGTGCTCTCCACCAGCGCCAGCTGCCGCCCCCCCCCCCCCCCCCCCGCCCTCGCCCTGCCCCGCCGGTGGAGTTGCCCTCTTCCGGCGTCAGCTGCCCCCCCCCCCCCCCCGCCGACGCCAGCTGACCCCTGCTGACGCCAGCTGACTGCCGCCGGCGCGAGCTGCCCCCCTCGCCGGCGCCAGCTGTCCCTCCCCGCTGGCACCAGCTGACCCCCGCCGGCGTCAGCTGCCCGCCCCCCCCCCCCCCCGCTGACACCAGCTGACCCTTGCCGGCGCCAGCTGTCCCCCCCCCCGCCAGCGCCAGCTGACTGCCGCCGGCGCCAGCTGGCTTCACCGGCAAGCACATGAGATTACTCTGATTTGGGTGTCTGTGGATTTCTGGTTCACCGCGCCTAGAGGCCGACCCGCCCTCTCACAGCGGCGGACGGGTCCATCGATTCGAGGCTGCTGTCGTTCATCCATCTCAGTCCATCGTCATCGGGTACTCGTTTGACGTGACGTGACGTGACGTGACGTTTAACGAGTGGCGCAGAAGGTTTCGCTCTGTTACCTCGGCTTCTGTTCTGCTCAGAATTTTCTGCAGTACCCGGCTTTTCGGCACTCACATGCCGTCCGGTTCGAATTGAAGCCCGTATATTTATTTTAATTTTGTTGACCAGTGATGTCGTAGTTCGCCTGCTGTTGTTTGGTCAGCGGACTGATGGGCCGTTTTGTTTGCTAAACGCCATAAATCTCTGAAGTCTTCGCCAAAGCTCGTCTTGTCATCAATAATCTTAGGAGTAAGGTAGACTGGGCTTACTTACTATAACAATAGCGATGCATTTGTAATTATGATTCACCTAATGATCTGAACACATTCAGCGAGCTCAAGTTTTATCAGATTGCTTGATATGTATCTCGCAAGTACTTTGCGTGCTTCTTCCCTCATCCACAAAAATATATAGCAAGCAGCAGCTTTCACGTCCGCGTACTGCTATTACTTCGTTTAATAAGTCATACCAACAAACCTACCGTAGTTCTTAATGATCCGCGAGTGCAAATGACCCCGTGGGACCTCCCTTTGGCTGCACCCATGCATGACAACGCTGCAGATGCGATGGTATCTTTCTCACAAAGAGACCTGCTGGAAGGGCTGCACATAGAGGGCCGATCGACCGTCAGCCAATCAGAACCGATGATGAAAGCACGCTGGCGAACTGGTACGAGTCCATGACCTCATCCCGTCACATCAAAGCCAACCGTTACTTGGCGCGACTGAAAACAAATGATTGTTCCACAACATCATCACCTCAGTTACTGCTTCATTGTCATGCTCGGATGTTTCGATGATTCCTTTGTGTCTTACATAGCTTTGTGTCCGAATTAGATCTGGGTTTGTAGACATACGGCGCCCTCAGTAAGCAAAAACATGTGCTTATAACACGCTTGGGAAAAAGCGTTGTATATTCATCAAATGCCAATGCTTCGCGACCCGCCTAGAATCATACTTTACTGGCAAATTTCGACGTCAGTAAGTCAGTGACTTGGGTACTACACTCGACTAGTTCAACACCCGAAGTGCTGCTTTTATGCGTCAATTTGCAATTGGTGACGCTCTGAATTTGTGGAACATGTCGCCAATAAAGCATTGGTAACAGCCTAGTCGAAAACCTTGAAATTTTGGAGGACCGTGGAATTGTACTGCGCGTTTGGCCTTACACCAACAGATGAATGGCGTGGCCCAGATATGTTTCCCGCCTTTGGATGCATCGTTCACGTGTGCACATACTCCTTTAATCGCGTGCACTGAGCACATTTGACCTTCTGACCCTCGCAAGTTGCGGTCGATTCAGTTCTCACTTCTTGCGTCATTGTCCTTTTCCATTCAGAGCTGAATCGGGTGTTTTTTTATAACGTCCGCCGCAAGCATTTCCAAAAAATAAGGATATGTTCGGCTCACGTCTAGACAACACGGTGGCTATTCTACCTGACAAAACCAGCACTGTCTTGGCTCCGAAGTGTTTCAGCCAGCGTCTGACTACCTCAGCAGGGCGTGATGATACACTGGCTTGTCAGCGCCGCTGCCCGCCTCTGTTCATAACCGTGCTCTTTTCAATAGGTGCCCGAACTTTGTTCGGTACTCCAGCGTACCAGAATGAGACGACCCTCGCGCCAGATGCGAGCAATTCCGAATGGTTGCAGCAGGTGTCATTAACTAACAGCTAAAAATGAGCTACTGATTCGGCTATGGTCAGTTCGCACATTTATGTGGGGCTAGTACAACTAAATATTGTAACACTTTGGTTCGATTTGAAACAGGAACAAAGGAATGTATTAAAAACGGTGCTCTGTTTTTTCTATAATGTCTCTGCATACCATGCGCATACTTTTGCTGGGGGCTGATAGGTCCGTGGACAAAAGAAGGTGCGGTGCGTATGGAAGGGCTGCCGTGCTAAGCCAGAATGTCTTAATCTCAGTTGGCGGCCCGTGGGTGAGAGCCACAGGCGCGTCGGGAGGACGTCTGCAGACCCCCCCCCCCCCCCCCCCCACCCCCTGCTCTGCCTTGTCCCACGCTGTGGTCGGCCATTTTCCACGACATTCGCGCCAAATGACGTGAGCTGACCTGCCCTGACATCCGTCACCAGGCCATGCCGCGCCAGATCGCACCACGAACAGGTCGTCGGGCCGCTGCTGACCCGCGTGCCCCCCTGCCCCCAGGTCGTGACCCGCGCGTGGGCGCTGTGAGCGTGCCGGACGAGGCGCTGCTCTCCGGACCGCAGTCGCACCTCCTCCAGCAGCACGGCGTCAAAGATGCGGCCGCAGCGCCACTCGGAATCAGCAGGTAGCTGTGGGTAAGACGCCGCCTGCCCGCCCGCCATAGCCGCTCAGCCGCTCTACCACCCAGACCCGCTCCGCTCAGCCGCTCTACCACCCCGACCCGCGCCGCTCTACCACCCCGACCCGCGACGATCAACCGCTCCACCACCCCGACCCGCGTCGGTTCAACCGCTCCAGCACCCCGCCACACGCCGCTCAGCCGTATACACACGACCCGCGCCGGTCAGCCGCTCTCCACCCCGCACCCGCGCCGCTATACCACCCCGACCCGCGCCGGTCAGCCAGCTTCTACCACCCGCCACACGCCGGTGAAGCCGCTCTACCCACCCCGGACCCGCGCCGGTCATCCCGCTCTACCACCCCGACCCGCGCCGGGTCAGCCGCTCTACACACCCCGACCCGCGCCGGGTCAGCCCGCTCTACACCCCGACCCGCGCCGGTCCAGCCGCTCTACCACCCCGCCACCACCGCCGGTCAGCCCGGCTTCTACCACCCCGACGCGCGCCGGTCAGCCGCTCTACCACCCCGGACCCTGCGCCTGGTCAGCCGCCTCTACCACCCCGACCCGCGCCGCGTCAGACCGCTCTACCACCCCGGACCCCGCGCCGGTTCAGCCGCTCTACCACCCCGACCCGCGCCCGCTCTACCACCCCGACCCGACCGCCGGTCAGCCGCTTCTACCCACCCCGCCACACGCCGGTGAGCCGCTCTACCCCCCCGCCGCGCGCCGCCCCGCTCTGTGCTGCTGCTGACCGCGCTGAAGTGTCCTGGAGTGGAGTCTACACCTGGTGGTGGTGGTGGAGTCCACGACCTGGCCTGGTGTGATCTTGGTGGCCCGTGGGCTAACCCACGCGCGGCAGCAACCGATGCGTGTGAGATTTGCGCGCGCTTTTTCCAGGTGGTGGAAGGATACTAGTGTAGGTGACAAGTACGAGCGGCTGTGTGTGAAATGGGCTGAAGATGTAGGGGCATTATGAGGCATGCACTTCGTTACAAACTGCTTTACATGAGGCGAGCATAGAGTTCGCACGATGGTTATCGGTCGTTATTTCTGCCTGATCATCGATGCCAAAGTTGAACATCTCATCTATTAGCAGCCATAGTGCCTGCTGCATCCAAATAATTTCATGTTCTGTCGCCAAATACGCCCATTCCAGTTCAGTACGCTGTGGGAGCAACCAGCGGGTAGCAGTTGGCGGGTGGTGGTGGTATATTTTCGCCCCATCCGGTCAGTCCCGTGACATCACAGATCTGCAAGCCGTCGCGTTCTCCTTCACGAGTCGCCTGATGCCATGTTTCGAATGTCAACAACCACATCCGCCACCACAGATCAAACCGAAGGCTGGATCACACGGGCCCGGAGGCTGCTGCGCAAGCTGACCGCCCTGCCACCTGTCGACCAAAACTAGAACCGCAGCTTTCGGCCACCAGCTCGACGAGCGACGAGGCAGTGCTGCGGCGCCACTGCCTGGCGCCGAGCGGCGGCGCGGTGGAGCGCCACACCTCCATGTCGGCGCCGAACCGCGCCGAGCGCCGGCTGCCCAAGCGCTCCGTCTCCTGGCAGTCGCCGCACCTCATCCCGGCGCGCTGGCGGCGCCGCCAGCGCGCCGAGGTCATCTGGCACCCGTACGTACCGCCGGCCGCCAGCGAGCAGAGTCTGGCCGAGGCCGTCAGCGCCGGCGGCGGCCGGCCGGAGGTCACCTGTCTTCTCAACGGCGAGGGCGAGCGGGTGGCGTGGCGAGACGTGGCGGCGGCGGCACCGGCGCCGACCGCTGAGCGCCACCGTCGCTCCGTGCCGAGCGTGTTCGTGCAGGCGCCGAGTGTGCGGGTGCGCGCGCCGGCCGGCGCCGCACGCAGCCGGCAGTCGTGGGCCGGCGGACCCGTGCTCAGCCGCTCGTGGGACGAGCAGCGCGGTCACTGGCACGAGCCGCCGGCACCAGAGCCGCCGGCGCCAGAGCCGGATCCCGAAAGTGAGGTGTTCGCGTCCGCCAGCCAGCTGCCGGAGGTGGAGGAGGAGGAGCCGGCGGAGGAGGGGGACCAGGCGCTGTTCCCGCTGTCACCGGTGCCGCTGGCCGGCAGCCTGCCCGACATCCAGCGTGCCAACACCTCCAGTCTCGAGCGCAAGCACAGCCTACCCGCGCCGGCCAACAAGCGGGTGCAGATCGTAGCGCCCTCGGAGCTTGACGAGCTGCCGGGCCGGACGCCGCCGCCGCCACCGGCACCCTCGCCCAGTCAGCGGCGCATCGACGCTCAGCAGCAGGCGCACTGCAAGCGGCCGTAGTGGCGCGGCGGCGGGACGCGGCCAGGCGGGGTGAACTGTGCTGACCTGCCAGCGAGGCGCGCATGACGGGCCCTCGTCCTGGAGGCGTTGTGAAGCCTCTCATAACAGGAGCTTAGGTGACGGTCCTCTATGTGAGAGGCGCAGTGTGCAACAGGAACTGAAGCAGCTGAACTGGAGCAGCTGAGCCAGCTGAAGCTGGGAACGCCTGAGTCCAGCGGCGCGTCGGCAGCCTCGGGGCTGTGGTACACCGACCCGCCCGCGGCCCGCGGCCCGCCCACGGCCCCCTCGGGGCTGTGGTACCGTTTGATGGCCGTTTGATGTGTGGTTTGGGGTCTTTCACGTCCGTTTGGGTGTCAGCTTTGGCTTTGCGCTGCCGATGCCGCCGCGGTTTGGTTTGATCCCAGTGCGTGACGTCACAGACACGACCGTCTGAGTCTGGCGCAGCCAATGCGCCGTGACTTTGTGGGCGCGAGCGAGAGTTTTTCACCACATTATCGCCACCACAGAGCCACCCAGTGACTCAGTCCAGTGTTCCGAACACCGCTGGGGCCGGCGCCGTCGGTTGCGGTCCACGCCAGCGTGGGGCGCACTGGGGAATAAGTTGTGGTCCCACTGAGGTCCTCCCAGAGTGGACCCCGAAAGGCGCCACAAGATCCCGAGCCAGACTCATGGTGCGCCTCGCCCGTCTTTCCAGTTACCTCAAGTGTTCTCCATCGCCGGACGGAGTGTCGAGCCAGGGTTCAGAGCCGAGTCCAGTCAAATATCGCGTGTTCATAAGATGTGGTCCTGATGTTGTGAGGTGATAAACCAAAGTAATTTCGTGATTTCATGCTGATTATTGTGTTTGCAGACTTAATGCCACGTGGAAACGCTTGCACAGCTTGCACGATTGCGTAAGAATGTTGTAACGCGGAAACAATCACATCTAACACGACGCGCGTGACATCTACTTAAAGCCACTCTTCTCGCTGACACTATGGACACCTCTGCGAATCCATTGACCAATTCGCGCACTGATAACATTCGAACATAATCTTTCGCGCTCAACATCGCGGCATAAGCTTTGCTGAGAGAGCTTAGGTGGTCAACATTGCAGTTTTACGACGTACTCAGCTGCCGAGGCCATATGGCGTCGCTTAACTCTCACCCTGGTAGAAAGGGCGGGCACCGCGGGGAATCAACCCCGTACTTCTGTTTTCCTAGAAGACTGCGATTCAGCCTTTTGACCCAAGAAAGCTTAGGCGAATAGGCTAAAGTGCAAATAAGGGTTTTTGGAACGTTTCATGGAACACAGGTGTGTCGCTCAGCTGCTGCTGTATCCAGCGGGTATACTTGCTGAGGTCGGTGTAGATGCTGGGCAAGTCCGCGTCGCCGCAGCCGCGGCCACCCGACACCACGGCCACCAGCCGCTGCCGGCCGGCGGGGCCGACGGCCAGCGGACCGCCGGAGTCGGCGCGACACGCGTCCCGGCCACCGCCGGTCAGGTCGGCTGCACACAGCACAAGGCCACCGAAGCCGCCCGGGTACAGCTGGCGCACGAGCGAGTTGGGCGCGGCGCCGTCCAGGTGCAGGCGCTCACATTCGGCCGGATCCGTCACTGTCACGTCCGCCTCCAACAGCACGCGGGACGGGCGGCCGGCAAACCTCGTCACGCCCCAGCCGGCGACGGTGGCGCGCTGGCCGGGCCGCACCCAGCCCAGCTGTGCCGGCTGCTGTCTCACGGCCGCCGACAGCGTCAGCATGGCCAGGTCGTTCTTATGACCGACACGCTCCGGGTGCACGACGACGCGCAGCACGTCCCGATCGGCGTGCTGGCCGTCGGCTGTGGTGTCGAGCTGGGTCTCACCGAGCCGCACCACCAGCTGACTGGGCGCCACGCTGACCAGACAGTGGGCCGCCGTCAGCACGTGGCGCGAGCTGAGCAGTGAGCCGCCGCACAGCCAGCGGACCGAGCCGTCCGGCTGGCGGGCCCCCAGTAGCGCGATGAACGTCCACTTGGTCTGCCGCTCGCTAGGGAGCACCTCGATGCCATTAGAAACTTCAGCTTGTTGCAGGCCATCTTCATTTCTAAATTGTTGCCCAGCGCTTTCCAACGCATCGAGCAGAGCCGGACTCAAGGCGACTGTCAGCAGAAGAGCCCGCAGTAGCGACATGACACCGGCAGAAAGAGTGGTGCCTGCTGTCCGCCATCCGCGCCTTATATACGGGCGGAGTACGCCGCCAACGTCGTCACGAGCGCCGCTTCAGCCGCTGCGGCGGCCGCCGGCGACACCCAGTCGGGAAGTACGGCTCCGCGGTCAGCCGGCGCCGCCGACACGCCGTATATACCTGGAAGGCGCTAGGTGCCGTCATACTTGACAAGCCGGGGCCTGGGGTCCCCCACCCGATGCGGAGACAAAAGCCGACGGGGAAGTTCGGCTCGGGAGATGCAATCTCGGATGCATCCAGCCACGACACGGCACCACAATAAACAGTCAGTTGCATTTCTGGCGCTCTGTTGGCATTGCGACAATGCTATCGTCTTTCGTAAAGGCAAACTTACGCGAGCCTCTCCCTGAAACGCTTCAAATTTCACAAACAAGCACAGGAAAGAGGAGCGTTGCTGTGATACACTGTTTTGATAATCAGAAGGTTGTTCGCTGTCCATGAAAATGCAGCCAGCCACTGGTAACAATACTGGCTCCGAGTGGGAACACAAACGATGCGTGGTTTTGTAGCGATAACTGTCAACGGAAACTTCTCTTTGAGGCATTTTTGTGCTCACTCGGTGTGAGCAACTTTTAGCTTGGACTTTGTGAGGCGCCAACAAGGACGGGCTAACAGGTTCTAAGGAAGGATACGCTTACATTTCACAGGCTAAAATACCGCTTGCATGATTCTTACAAATCATGGAGTGCAATATGTGCACGAACGAAAGCCTTCGACAGTGTAGGACTTACGTAGGGCTTAAAAGATATCATTGATTATCTTATCAACGTGCACCAACATAGTGACAGTGCACTGAGGACAAAGTTAATCCTATGAATGATCGTAAGGCTTGCATGCCCCCGAAATACCTGAAATCTTGTTCGAAAACAATCAAATTCAGTTCGTGACTAACGTAAAAATAGTGTTCCACATTTGTACGTGGTTTTGAACTGAAAGAGCCATCTTCAAGATCATTTGGTGTGGTTCACAATGCCGCCCATCTCAAGACCTGTCCTTCTAGTTTCTTAACTCAACGACCGCGAGGACTTACGTCGGACGTGGACGAGGACGTGCACACTGTTTTCGGGAGAATATTTTAAGGTCACCCAGGCATTCATGATATCATGATAACGTCATTGAAATCTTGTCATGCCATTAGCCGTGCGGCGACCGAGGCTAAAGAGATAAACTGTCGTGCCTTTCATTTCTGTCATTTGTGAACGTCATTTGCATATAAAGCGGCCGACAGTTGGCTCTTAGCCAATATTATGCATTACACAAAGAGGTATCAGACATTAAAGCATTGACGAGCATATTTACTAAACAGAGGAACCGCAATGCCTGAAGCAGTTTTCCCACTTGACGTACACCAGTAGTGATAACTGAGCCCATTTCTTAATATCTGATGCCTCTCCAAATGTCACACATCTTCTTTAAAAGCCACGACAAAATAATACCCGCAGTCCAATTTGAGAATTGGACGTAGTACCAGACGGTTTGACGTGGTCACACGTGTTGTGTGATGAGCTGTTGTGCACAGCAAGATACACGCGGCTGAGGTGGGCTACTTGACAACAGCACCGTACGCATTCCGGCATGTGACTGTCACATGCCCCAAACCGACCAATGATTCACCAGCTGGGGCTCTGCACCCAGCTCTGAGAAACAGCAACGTTACGACCAGGCGCTGTCAGAGTCGGTAGCGGGCGGGGAATTCCGGGCAGTTTCTTGGACGCGTCATTTTCGAGTGCAGCGCTCTCCTTAGCTATTAGACGGGAAACAGCGCTGAGCACGAACTAGACTATTGCACGATTGTAAAATCAACTAACACAGTATTCAGTTGGACTAAAACGACTTTCCCTTTGATATTTTCCCAGACTAAATAATCTACTAGGTCATCTTTTCACTAGTTGGTACAGTTAACTAGATCACACATCTCACTAAATGAAATGTTTCACCGGATAATTACACAGCACCGTTTGTTCGGTAGCTATGCTCTAGAGGCATCCGACCCTCAACGTTTGCTTCTTGCACGTCGTCCTGTTATTGCTCCATATCCCCCCCCCCCCCCCACACACACACACTCACGCCACTGGTTCTGTTACGCCCAACGGCAGCGTAACCGGCATTGCCTTGCGACGAAGCCATGTCCACCGCACAGTAATGACGCAGTTGCAGGTAGTTACCCAACCGCAGACATCGTGCATGACGATTACTGAAGACCTGTCAATGACGTCACACCAGTTCCGGAGATATCGGCATGCATATCTTCGACCATCACCGAAGACCATCGCATAAATTAAACGGTCATATCGAAACGCATGTGTTCACCTGAATGCTGCGGGGATATGGATCAAACCGGGAGTAACGGCCGACACGGGCCGGGCGGGAGCGTGGATAACAGGCGAATCCTAAACTGGATGCGATCGGGGAAATGGATCAACTCGACCGTTGGCGCAGCGGTCCCGAAGTTGGTATTATGACCGCTTATGTGATCAGACCATGCAGCACAATATAGTCATGTAATGTGACCACAAACCCACATCGAATGACGAGCTCATGGCTGGCAGTACGCTCACTTATGCTATATGCCACGGATCCGCCGTAGCTGCTCGCGGAAATACACAACACAGCCAAGGTCAGATCGGTGATTTGTCCTGCCTAGATGCATGCAGTATGAATAATTAATGGAATTCTTGAGCGGGTTATACCGCTAGTTAAGAAATCATAACTGCATTTACGTAGTGAACTAGACTACTCACAATCGACGCTGGAAACGCAACAACATGAGTCACTCACGTGTCTACACTCAAAGATTGGTGAATCGGGATGTAGCATGGAAACCTCTAAAACTAACCAATACGCGGGCTAAAATTTAGCTCATCACACGACTGGGAAATTTCCGATGTGATGGCAAATCTCTCCAAACTCCCAAACAAACCAAACAGGGCGCATTCTCTCTCATTCAGAGCAATTTCGGCGCAGTCGACAACATGCGCCAACAGCGACCTGTCACCTAAAGCGCTGTCTGATTTCTCATCTGAAGTAGAATTACCCCTATGCATATAACAGACCGCGACTTAACCCGAAAGAAAACGGCAGCGGAAGCTGTAGTTGAACACGGTTGCCAGAATTGATCCTTATGTGTAGTTTGTGTATCATTATGTGTGGTATGTGTAGTACCATTCCATCAATGAGTCCAATGAAGAGAAGGTCTTAAACGCAAGCACGCGTGAAATCAACGCGCCATCTTAAATTTCATATTATCTATCACAGACAGAGGCGCATTTTTGTTTGTCTCCTTATATCTCTTTTCTAAGAAGGTGGTTCAGAAGGTGGAACAAAGGATCAAGCTGGATAACAATTAACAAGTCGAGAATGTCGAATGTCTGTTCTAGGCAATTATCCAAAAAATTGAACAAATTTGATAGGCGAAAATAGACCGTAGAAGTAGGCCGGTATAGTAGTAACGTGCCGAGGCAGCGCGAGAACAGAACACGACACACCGGGCGTCAGGTCAGGACAGATCGGTGTACCGACGTCAGGTCAGGACAGATCGGTATACCGACGTGAGGTCAAAGCAGATCGGTGTACTGACGCCAAGTGAGGATCGATCGGTGTGCCAACATAAGGTCAGGACAGATCGGTGTACTGCCATACGGCCAGGACAGAGCGGTGTACCGACGCCAGGTCAGCACAGATCATCGTGTAGACATCAGGACAAATTGGTGTACCGACGTTTGGTTAGGACAGACCGTTCTATCGACGTGAGGTCAGGACAGACTGGTGTTTGAAAAGCACGGACTGCTGAATTATATGGATGGGTTCACTTGCAGTTAAGAGACAAAACAGCAGTTTGTGCAATTCTTACAAATCAGGGAGGGGAAAATGGACACGACCAAAGCCTTTCAAAGGGGGCAATTTATATCTTGTCCACAAGACGTCATTGGTCATTTACTTCCAACATGGTCACACTGCGCTGAAGATAGCTTTATATTTACGGATCATTCTGTGCTCGCATGTGCCATGATACCTGAGAGGCTTGTTCGAAAATGAAAAAAAATCGGCTTACAACTAACTTAAAGCTATGAAGAAACCAGTTACACGCCAACAGATTCCACAACTGAACGTTATACCAGCGGGTCCATTGGAGCCACACATCTTGTGTGATAAGCTGTTATGCATAGTAAGACATAACAGGTGTGATGGGGCGGCCGGCAACATAACCCGACGCCTGCCCGCGTACGACTGTAAGTCCCGAACCGTCCCATGATTCACCAAGTGGGGTTCTAACCGCAGCTCTGACGAAACCCGACGTTACGGCCGGGCGCTGTCAGAAGGAGGTAACGAGCGGGGCGTTTCATGCCTTCCACGCCTCGCTCGTCTTTCCAGCTACCTTACGTGTCTTCCCTCGCCGAGCAGAGTTTCGAGTCAGAGTCCAGAGCCGAGTAGTCAAACGTCGCGTGTTCATAAGATGTGGTCCTGGCGTGGTGAGATGGCACACCAAAGAGATTCCGTGACTAAACAAACACCTCTGCACGTGCATGGAGATGTTGTCGGGAGAGTGACGTTCGAAGCAGCTCTGGTTTTCTTCATGCTGCACTTAAACCTCGTCCGACTCCAACGCGGACGAAGGAAGACACCAGCGTGCAGACCGTGTGTTGTATTAGCAAATTCGGTTTGATACATGTTCGGCGTATCAAGGGCTTTTGACAAAGCCTCCAGCTAGCGTGAGAAGCGCATTTTCAACAAAGCTAAACAGAGCATTGGTCGCGTGGCCCGCCGCTGATGGGACATACGTCACTGGTGCTCTTTCCTGCGAGCCTGGAGAGGAGATAGGAAGGAGCTGATTCGAAGCCGACGCAGGAAAATAATATTGCATGAAGGTATACCGATATGTTAAGTAACTCACCTGTCAGTAGTCGTTTTAGCTTCCACATTGTGACTAGTCATGTCCATTATTTTGTTTAAAGACTTCATGCAACGTGCAAACACTCTCAAAGCCTGCATAAATAATGAGCAGATGTTGTAACGCGGAAACAATTACACCTAACAAGACGCACGTTAGACCTACTTAAAACCAATCTTCCCGCTGCCATAATGAGCATCTCTGCGAATCTATCAATCAAGTCACGCACTGATAACATTCGAACACAATCTTTCGCGCTCAACATCGCAGCCTAAGCTTTACTGAGAGAGCTTAGGTGGTCAACATTGAGGCTTTACAACGTACTCAGCTGCTGAGGCTATATGGTGCCGCTTGCCTCTCACCTTGGCGGGAAGGGCGAGCGCCGCTGGGATTTATCTCCGCAGTTCTGTTTTTTCCACACAAAAAACGCGATTCAGCCCTCTGATCTAAGAAAGCTTAGGTCAATAGGCTGAATCGCGTCCAAGGCGTTTTGGAACGCTTGATGTAATACAAGTGTGTCGTTCAGCTGCTGCTCTATCCAGTTGGTATACTTGCTGAGGTCGGTGTAGACGCTGGGCAAGTCCGCGTCGCCGCAGCCGCGGCCACTCGACACCACGGCCACCAGCCGCTGCCGGCCGGCGGGGCCGACGGCCAGCGGACCGCCGGAGTCGGCGCGACACGCGTCCCGGCCACCGCCGGTCACGTCGGCTGCACACAGCACAAGGCCACCGAAGCCGCCCGGGAACAGCTGGCGCACGAGCGAGTTGGGCGCGGCGCCGTCCAGGTGCAAGCGCTCACATTCGGTCGGATCCGTCACTGTCACGTCCGCCTCCAGCAGCACGGAGGACGGGCGTCCGGCAAACCTCGTCACGCCCCAGCCGGCGACGGTGGCGCGCTGGCCGGGCCGCACCGAACCCAGCTGTGCCGGCTGCTGCCTCACGGCCGCCGACAGCGTCAGCATGGCCAGGTCGTTCTTCAAACCGACACGTTCCGGGTGCACGACGACGCGCAGCACGTCCCGATCGGCGTGCTGGCCGTCGGCTGTGGTGCCGAGCCGGGTCTCACCGAGCCGCACCACCAGCTGACTGGGCGCCACGCTGACCAGACAGTGGGCCGCCGTCAGCACATGACGCGGGCTGAGCAGTGAGCCGCCGCACAGCCAGCGGACCGAGCCGTCCGGCTGGCGGGCCCCCAGTAGCGCGATGAACGTCCACTTGGTCTGCCGCTCGCTAGGGAACACCTCGTCACCGTTGGAAATAGCATCTGGGTCCACGTCATCTACATTTTGAGATTGCAGCCCAGGTCGTTCCAACGCATCGAGCAGAGCCGGACTCAGGCGACCGTCAGCAGAAGAGCCCGCAGTAGCGACATGACACCGGCAGAAAGAGTGGTGCCTGCTGTCCGCCATCCGCGCCTTATATACGGGCGGAGTACGCCGCCAACGTCGTCACGAGCGCCGCTTCAGCCGCTGCGGCGGCCGCCGGCGACACCCAGTCGGGAAGTACGGCTCCGCGGTCAGCCGGCGCCGCCGACACGCCGTATATACCTGGAAGGCGCTAGGTGCCGTCATACTTGACAAGCCGGGGCCTGGGGTCCCCCACCCGATGCGGAGACAAAAGCCGACGGGGAAGTTCGGCTCGGGAGATGCAATCTCGGATGCATCCAGCCACGACACGGCACCACAATAAACAGTCAGTTGCATTTCTGGCGCTCTGTTGGCATTGCAACAATGCTATCGTCTTTCGTAAAGGCAAACTTACGCGAGCCTCTCCCTGAAAACGCTTCAAATTTCACAAACAAGCACAGGAAAGAGGAGCGTTGCTGTGATACACCGTTTTGATAATCAGAAGGTTGTTCGCTGTCCATGAAAATGCAGCCAGCCACTGGTAACAATACTGGCTCCGAGTGGAACACAAACGATGCGTGGTTTTGTAGCGATAACTGTCAACGGAAACTTCTCTTTGAGGCATTTTTGTGCTCACTCGGTGTGAGCAACTTTTAGCTTGGACTTTGTAAGGCGCCAACAAGGACGGGCTAACAGGTTCTAAGGAAGGATACGCTTACATTTCACAGGCTAAAATACCGCTTGCATGATTCTTACAAATCATGGAGTGCAACATGTGCACGAACGAAAGCCTTCGACAGTGTAGGACTTACGTAGGGCTTAAAAGATATCATTGATTATCTTATCAACGTGCACCAACATAGTGACAGTGCACTGAGGACAAAGTTAATCCTATGAATGATCGTAAGGCTTGCATGCCCCCGAAATACCTGAAATCTTGTTCGAAAACAATCAATATTCAGTTCGTGACTAACGTAAAAATAGTGTTCCACATTTGTACGTGGTTTTGAACTGAAAGAGCCATCTTCAAGATCATTTGGTGTGGTTCACAATGCCGCCCATCTCAAGACCTGTCCTTCTAGTTTCTTAACTCAACGACCGCGAGGACTTACGTCGGATGTGGACGAGGACGTGCACACTGTTTTCGGGAGAATATTTTAAGGTCACCCAGGCATTCATGATATCATGATAACGTCATTGAAATCTTGTCATGCCATTAGCCGTGCGGCGACCGAGGCTAAAGAGATAAACTGTCGTGCCTTTCATTTCTGTCATTTGTGAACGTCATTTGCATATAAAGCGGCCGACAGTTGGCTCTTAGCCAATATTATGCATTACACAAAGAGGTATCAGACATTAAAGCATTGACGAGCATATTTACTAAACAGAGGAACCGCAATGCCTGAAGCAGTTTTCCCACTTGACGTACACCAGTAGTGATAACTGAGCCCATTTCTTATATCTGATGCCTCTCCAAATGTCACACATCTTCTTTAAAAGCCACGACAAAATAATACCCGCAGTCCAATTTGAGAATTGGACGTAGTACCAGACGGTTTGGCGTGGTCACACGTGTTGTGTGATGAGCTGTTGTGCACAGCAAGATACACGCGGCTGAGGTGGGCTACTTGACAACAGCACCGTACGCATTCCGGCATGTGACTGTCACATGCCCCAAACCGACCAATGATTCACCAGCTGGGCTCTGCACCCAGCTCTGAGAAACAGCAACGTTACGACCAGGCGCTGTCAGAGTCGGTAGCGGGCGGGAAATTCCGGGCAGTTTCTTGGACGCGTCATTTTTCGAGTGCAGCGCTCTCCTTAGCTATTAGACGGGAAACAGCGCTGAGCACGAACTAGACTATTGCACGATTGTAAAATCAACTAACACAGTATTCAGTTGGACTAAAACGACTTTCCCTTTGATATTTCCCAGACTAAATAATCTACTAGGTCATCTTTTCACTAGTTGGTACAGTTAACTAGATCACACATCTCACTGAATGAAATGTTTCACCGGATAATTACACAGCACCGTTTGTTCGGTAGCTATGCTCTAGAGGCATCCGACTCTCAACGTTTGCTTCTTGCACGTCGTCCTGTTATTGCTCCATATCCCCCCCCCCCCCCCACACACACACACTCACGCCACTGGTTCTGTTACGCCCAACGGCAGCGTAACCGGCATTGCCTTGCGACGAAGCCATGTCTACCGCACAGTAATGACGCAGTTGCAGGTAGTTACCCAACCGCAGACATCGTGCATGACGAATTACTGGAGACCTGTCAATGACGTCACACCAGTTCCAGGAGATATCGGCATGCATATCTTCGACCATCACCGAAGACCATCGCATAAATTAAACGGTCATATCGAAACGCATGTGTTCACCTGAATGCTGCGGGGATATGGATCAAACCGGGAGTAAGCGGCCGACACGGGCCGGGCGGGAGCGTGGATAACAGGCGAATCCTAAACTGGATGCGATCGGGGAAATGGATCAACTCGACCGGTTGGCGCAGCGGTCCCGAAGTTGGTATTATGACCGCTTATGTGATCAGACCATGCAGCACAATATAGTCATGTAATGTGACCACAAACCCACATCGAATGACGAGCTCATGGCTGGCAGTACGCTCACTTATGCTATATGCCACGGATCCGCCGTAGCTGCTCGCGGAAATACACAACACAGCCAAGGTCAGATCGGTGATTTGTCCTGCCTAGATGCATGCAGTATGAATAATTAATGGAATTCTTGAGCGGGTTATACCGCTAGTTAAGAAATCATAACTGCATTTACGTAGTGAACTAGACTACTCACAATCGACGCTGGAAACGCAACAACATGAGTCACTCACGTGTCTACACTCAAAGATGGTGAATCGGGATGTAGCATGGAAACCTCTAAAACTAACCAATACGCGGGCTAAAATTTAACTCATCACACGACTGGGAAATTTCCGATGTGATGGCAAATCTCTCCAAACTCCCAAACAAACCAAACAGGGCGCATTCTCTCTCATTCAGAGCAATTTCGGCGCAGTCGACAACATGCGCCAACAGCGACCTGTCACCTAAAGCGCTGTCTGATTTCTCATCTGAAGTAGAATTACCCCTATGCATATAACAGACCGCGACTTAACCCGAAAGAAAACGGCAGCGGAAGCTGTAGTTGAACACGGTTGCCAGAATTGATCCTTATGTGTAGTTGTGTATCATTATGTGTAGTATGTGTAGTATCATTCCATCAATGAGTCCAATGAAGAGAAGGTCTTAAACGCAAGCACGCGTGAAATCAACGCGCCATCTTAAATTTCATATTATCTATCACAGACAGAGGCGCATTTTTGTTTGTCTCCTTATATCTCTTTTCTAAGAAGGTGGTTCAGAAGGTGGAACAAAGGATCAAGCTGGATAACAATTAACAAGTCGAGAATGCCGAATGTCTGTTCTAGGAATTATCCAAAAATTGAACAAACTTTGATAGGCGAAAATAGACCGTAGAAGTAGGCCGGTATAGTAGTAACGTGCCGAGGCAGGCGCTGAGAACAGAACACGACACACCGGGCGTCAGGTCAGGACAGATCGGTGTACCGACGTCAGGTCAGGACAGATCGGTATACCGACGTGAGGTCAAAGCAGATCGGTGTACTGACGCCAAGTGAGGATCGATCGGTGTGCCAACATAAGGTCGGGACAGATCGGTGTACTGCCATACGGTCAGGACAGAGCGGTTGTACCGACGCCAGGTCAGCACAGATCATCGTGTAGACATCAGGACAAATTGGTTGTACCGACATTTGGTTAGGACAGACCGTTTTATCGACGTGAGGTCAGGACAGACTGGTGTTTGAAAAGGACGGACTGCTGAATTATATGGATGGGTTCACTTGCAGTTAAGAGACAAAACAGCAGTTTGTGCAATTCTTACAAATCAGGGAGGGGAAAATGGACACGACCAAAGCCTTTCAAAGGGGGCAATTTATATCTTGTCCACAAGACGTCATTGGTCATTTACTTCCAACATGGTCACACTGCGCTGAAGATAGCTTTATATTTACGGATCATTCTGTGCTCGCATGTGCCATGATACCTGAGAGGCTTGTTCGAAAATGAAATAAATCGGCTTACAACTAACTTAAAGCTATGAAGAAACCAGTTACACGCCAACAGATTCCACAACTGAACGTTATACCAGCGGGTCCACTGGAGCCACACATCTTGTGTGATAAGCTGTTATGCATAGTAAGACATAACAGGTGTGATGGGGCGGCCGGCAACATAACCCGACGCCTGCCCGCGTACGACTGTAAGTCCCGAACCGTCTCATGATTCACCAAGTGGGGTTCTAACCGCAGCTCTGACGAAACCCGACGTTACGGCCGGGCGCTGTCAGAAGGAGGGTAGCGAGCGGGGCGTTTCATGCCTTCCACGCCTCGCTCGTCTTTCCAGTTACCTTACGTGTCTTCCCTCGCCGAGCAGAGTTTCGAGTCAGAGTCCAGAGCCGAGTCCAGTCAAACATCGCGTGTTCATAAGATGAGGTCCTGGCGTGGTGAGATGATACACCAGAGAGATTCCGTAGCCAGACAAACACCTCTGCACGTGCATGGAGATGTTGTCGAGGGGGTAATGTTCGAAGCAGCTTTGTCTTTCCTCACACTGCACTAAAACCTCGTCCGACTCCAACGCGGACGAGGGAAGACACCAGCGTGCAGACCGTGTGTTGTATTAGCAAATTCGGTTTGATACATGTTCAGCGTATCAAGGGCTGTTGACAAAGCCTCCAGCTAGCGTGAGAAGCACATTTTCAACAAAGCTAAACAGAGCATTGGTCGCGTGGCCCGCATCGCCCGTCGCCACTGCAGAGGCACATCACCCCCACACCGTCCTCCCAATCCGCCCGCTCTCCGGCCCCTGCCTTGAAGCCTCCGCGCGCGCGCCGGTCGGACCCGCGCCGTCCTCCAATTCCATTAGATCGGGCCTAGATGGGGGCCGGCATCAGCCGGCGTTGGCCGCCTCGATCTCGCGCCGCACGATCGTCTTGTACTCGTCGAAGCCGCCCTCCAGCGCCTTGACGGTGCCGTCCGCGCAGACCCAGAGCTCGCGGCACACCATGCGGATGAGGCGCTCGTCGTGAGAGACGAGGATCACGCCACCCTGCGGGCGCGACGGCGCGTCAGAGCGGCAGCACGGGGCCAGCCAGCCGCCGCCACAGACAGGGCGCACGGCCGGCGCGCATCAGGCCATGCTACTGGGGTCCCTGGACACGCGCTGGAGGATAGCACGGGTCATTGCTCCATTTACCACAAGCTGGGAACAAGGATGTCCGTCTTTATGCTGTACGGGATAAGTAACAGACCATATACCGGATCCCTGCTCACCGCCCGAAAAGACCTTACTCTGGTGATCAGCAAAGAGCCCAGCGGGCATCACTATAACCCTACATCATCGTCATCACATGAGAGCTAAGCGGCCAACAACACTGAGCCAGCTGAACACCGCCGCGCCCGGCTTCTTCGAGCGCCACGCCGCAGCAGCGCTCCAGCGCCGCGGCTCTCTCGGCGACACGGCCTGCCCGCCCGCTCCAGCGTCCCGTACTCAGTGGGACCGGCGACAAACTCACGTTGAAGCGGTTGATGGCGTGTCCGAGCGCCTCGATCGTCTCGATGTCCAGGTGGTTGGTCGGCTCGTCCAGTATGAAGAAGTTGGGTCGCGCCATGCAGAGCGCGGCAAAAGCCACGCGCGACTTCTGACCCCCGGAGAGACTGCCCACCTGGCGGCCAGAGCGGTCACGGTCAGCGTGGGTCCGGCGAACACGAGGGAACCAACACCATACCATCAGCAACCCCTGGTGTAATCGCTGTGGATCGCTGGAAAAGTTTCGCAGGTCAGATGAAGCGCAGTATAAAGCGTAGTATTCAAGGGAAAAATGATGCATCACATGACTGCAAAGTGCGATGGATTAGCATTGCCAAACCCACCAGCGAGACACGCGTAGATACATCGAAAAAGTGTTTAAAGACGCAAACCACTGTCGAGATACACTCACACTGTGTTCTCCCACATTGGTTGTCATATGGCTCGAGAGTGTAGCACACGACGTTTGGCAGGTAACAAGCGCAACTCTCGACAGAGACAAATCTGAACATCGCCCCCAGTTCCGTTTCCGCCGACACACCAACCGCTGACACCATGAGCCGTCATCCAAGTGGCGGCGACCGCAGGCAATAGTTAATCCCACTCCCGACAGATGTCTCAGCTGCCACGCCGTTGGCCCGCGAGCGATAGACGACACGGCCGGCCGCCGCAGCGGCGATGCGCCGGCGCCTCCGAGCCGTCTCCGGCCGGAGTCGGCGGCGGGGCCGGTCGAGCCGCACCTGCTGCGTGGCCAGGTCCCCGGACACGCCGAAGCTGCCCAGCTGCTGGCGGTACTCCTCCACCGGCCGACCTGCCGGCCAGGCCCCGATCAGCGCTCAGCACCCCCAGCGGCAGCCACAGCTGCCGGCCTGCACGCTCGCCACAACCCTTAATCCGCTTGTTGCATTATACGATACAGAGCAACGTATTTGGATTTATCTCAGAAGCCTGTGGCATTCATTAATATATGGCTGCATCATGCGGTGTCCACGTCCACGCAAGGATGTAAGTAAAATAGAATAAAAATCGTCCCAAAAGAAAAAAAAACTGTCACTCGCCCGCCACGCGGCGTCAGCAGAAAATGAAACACAGACTGCTAGCCTACATCACTGCTGTTGGCTTGTCATCCGACCTTAATGTCCGCAACACTCTCATGTTCCACGGTACATATCCGAGACTACACGCCAGCAAGGCAATAGCATGCTCATTTACGTTGTTATCCTTGTATGTTCATTCGTGTGCTAGCACTCCTGCCTCAAACAACCGTGTTTCGACCATTCACTTCCCGTGCGTTCTGTCCACCTGTGTGTCTGGACAAGACCATACAGCAGTGCCTGCTCACATATCCCCGCGCTCTGTGGTGCTCACCTGGGAACCGTTTGGCCAGCAGCTGGATCGAGTGCACGGTCATGTCTAGCTGGTCCACGTGGTGCTGCGAGAAGAACGCGATCTTGAGGTTGCGGTGCGCGTGCCGCATGCCAGCCACCGGCGACAGGTCGTCCATCAGGATCTTCAGCAGCGTCGTCTTGCCGGCGCCGTTCTCTCCCACCTGGCGGCGGACGGAGCAACTGGTCACTTATCGGCCGCCAACAGAGCCCGCCAGCGAGGCCCTCAAGCCGTCGGGAGGGGGCAAGTGAGCGGAGATCGGAAAGAGGGAGCCGTGCTCCCCTGGTACCCGCCACACCAGCAGCCTCACTCACAATGCAGATGCGTGACTCCATGCTGGTACTGAGGTCGACCTTGCGGAAGATGTAGCGGTCGGAAGTGGGGTAGCGGAAGTCGACCTCGTCCAGCTGCAGCACGGGCGGGTTTAGCGGCTCGGTTGGCGGGAACTTGAGCACCACCTCCCCCTCCGGCACGATCGGCACCAGCACCGGACTGAGGAGGCACCAGGCGAACGGTGATCACCCCCGGAGGACTGGGAGCGGGTCACACAGCGAACGGTGGAGGTACACAGGCGGACGGCGGAGATGGCCGTGACAGCGGTGGACGGCGTACGGATAACAGACGGGAATGACAGCTACCACTCCGATGGTAGAGCACAACCGCCGCGCACGACACCGACACACGGCCGGAGCGGCAGCGTACACACTCCGATGGAAGAGCACAACCGCCGCGCACGACACCGACACACGGTCGGAGTGGCAGCGTACACACTCCGATGGCGGAGCACAACCGCCGCGCACGACACCGACACACGGCCGGAGCGGCAGTGTACACACTCCGATGGCAGAGCACAACCGCCGCGCACGACACCGACACACGGTCGGAGCGGCAGCGTACACACTCCGATGGCAGAGCACAACCGCCGCGCACGACACCGACACACGGTCGGAGTGGCAGCGCACACACTCCGATGGCGGAGCACAACCGCCGCGCACGACACCGACACACGGTCGGAGCGGCAGCGTACACTCCGATGGCAGACTACAACCGCCGCGCACGACACCGACACACGGTCGGAGCGGCAGCGTACACACTCACTCCGATGGCAGACTACAACCGCCGCGCACGACAACCGACACGGTCGGAGCGGCAGGGTACACACTCCGATGGCGGAGCACAACCGCCGCGCACGACACCGACACACGGCCGGAGCGGCAGGGTAACACTCCGATGGCAGACTACAAACCGCCGCGCACGACACCGACACACGGTCGGAGCGGCAGCGTACACACTCCGATGGCAGAGCACAACCGCCGCGCACGACACCGACACACGGTCGGAGCGGCAGGGTACACACTCCTCCGATGGCGAGCACAACCGCCGCGCACGACACCGACACACGGCCGGCGGCAGGTACACACTCCGATGGCAGAGCACAACCGCCGCGCGCGACACACCGACACACGGTCGGAGCGGCAGCGTACACACTCCGATGGCGGAGCACAACCGCCGCGCACGACACCGGCACACGGTCGGAGCGGCAGCGTACACACTCCGCGCCGCGGTCGGACTCCCACTGCCGCGGTCGTTCGGCATGCTACAACACGCAGCCGTTCGACCGCACAGCTTGGTGAGTTCAATGAATGCTGCGCTTACTCCACCTCATCCTATGGAAGACATGGTCACTTACAGCTTTTCCAGCATCTTGATCTTGCTCTGGACCAGCGACGCTCTCTTGGCATTATATCTGAACTTGTCGATGAACTCCTGGGCGTGTGCCCTAAACGCCATCTGAAGAGATCCAGACAAGCACAACCATGAAGACACGAACATTTCGGACAGGGCCAGGCCGGGCATCAGTCCCTGACTCGCCTAAGACTGCGTCTCAGCTGACGCGTAAGCGGTAGTGCCCGTTGGCAGCACGCATTCAGCCGTCGGAGGGTTGCGGAATACAGGCGCGCGCTACAGAGCGACACGCTGAACCACCCGGGAGACAAGCATCGGCGACGAAACGAACTCAACGACACGGCAGCCAGGGTTGTGAGATCGAGGAGATAAAACACAAGCCACAGGTGCTGAGATCCTGCCGTTCTTTTGACCAGCCAGCCGAGGTCGTCAAGTGACCCTGTAACAAAACTGACACGAAGCAGAGTCCTGTTGGCACTTACCTGAGCTTCATACTCCCGTTGCTGATTCTTCATCTTCTCCGTCTTGGCTTTCACAAAGTGCTCATAGTTACCTCTGCAAGCAGAAGGGTGGGCGGTATACAATAATACCCAGAGCACTGAAGTTACAGATCCCAAATAGGTAGCAACATATATCAACACGCATTATCGCGTTATGCGTATCACTTACACTGCAAACGCCTTCATAATTCCACTTTTATCGTGCGTCTCAACTAATCTTCGCCCCACTGACGTGTGCTGCTAATACAACAAGCCAGAACGTCTCCTGAACAGTGCCTCGAAACTCCCGCTTACGCCACCTGGGTCCGAGCGCCGTCACAGACGACACCAAAAGACCACGCCCAGAGGCCGGGCGTGGGTGGCGACGCGGCGGCCGTCCTCACTTGTAGCAGTCGATCTTCTGGTTGTGCAGGAAGAGAATGTCGGTGGGCACCACCTCGAGGAACTGGCGGTCGTGCGACACCACCAGCAGCGTCGACGGCCACGTCTGCAGGTAGTCCTCCAGCCAGATGATGGCCTTCATGTCCAACATGTTCGTCGGTTCGTCCAGCAGCAGAAGGTCCGGCCTGGCAGGCGCGGGCGCCCCCGTCAGCGGCCGCTCGCAGTGGTCTGACGTGTGTCAGCAGGGCGCCCAGTGCCACACTGACAGTGTCAGCGACGAGCCAGGTCTATCGCGGTATGTAAGGCAAGCTCGCCATCGCTGGTGCCGCGGTGAGGCTGTGCGCTACCGCCCGCAGGAGCGGTGAGTGACCACGAACGTTCTCAGGTCTCACACAGTGTCGTCATGGACCACAAAGCACACGCTTGGGGGCGTGGCGGTACCGCCAGACGAGAGCGCGCACACTTCCCATTGACTAGCAGCCATGAGATCAGCCTCGCACCGCTTCACAAGAGGCCAGCTGCGACACGCACAGCTGGCGAACTCACTTTGAGAATAGGCCTGCGAGCTCACTACGAGAAGTGGCCCGAGATCTCGCTGTGAGAAAGCCTCCGAGCTGACTGTGAGAAGGCCTGCGAGCTGATTGTGGGAAGGGGCCTGCGAGCTCATGAGAAGGGGGCCTGAGATCTCACTGTGAGAAGGCTTGCGAGCTGACCTGTGAGACGGCCTGCGAGATGACTGTGAGAAGTCCTGTGAGCTGACTGTGAGAAAGCCTGCGAGCCGACTGTGAGAAAGCCTGCGAGCTGACTGTGAGAAGGCCTGCGAGCTGACTGTGAGAAGTCCTGCGAGCTGACTGGAAGGCCTGCGAGCTGACTGTGAGAAGTCCTGCGAGCTGACTGTGAGAAGTCCTGCAAGCTGACTGTGAGAAGGCCTGCAAGGTGATTGTGAGAAGAGGCCTGTGAGCTCACTGTGAGAAGAGGCCTGCGAGCTGACTGTGAGAAGAGGCCTGCGAGCTGACTGTGAGAAGAGGCCCTGCGAGCTCACTGTGAGAAGAGGCCTGCGAGCTCACTGTGAGAAGAGGCCTGCGAGCTGACTGTGAGAAGAGGCCTGCGAGCTCACTGTGAGAAGAGGCCTGCGAGCTCACTGTGAGAAGAGGGCGCGGGCGAGCGCCAGCCGCATCCGCCAGCCGCCGGAGAACTCGCGGGTGGGCCGCTTCTGCATCTCGGGGCTGAAGCCGAGACCACGCAGGATAACCGCTGCGCGCGCCGGCGCCCGGTCCGCGTCCGAGGCCTGCAGGCGCGCGTACACCTCCGACAGCTGCTCCGAGAGGTTGGCGTCCTGGTGGCTGGAGACGGGAGATGAGGGTCACCACGGCACGGCATCCTGGTGGCTGGAGACGGGAGGGGAGGGTCACCACGGCACGGCGTCCTGGTGGCTGGAGACGGGAGGGGAGGGTCACCACGGCACGGCGTCCTGGTGGCTGGAGACGGGAGGGGAGGGTCACCACGGCACGGCGTCCTGGTGGCTGGAGACGGGAGGGGAGGGTCACCACAGCACGGCATCCTGGTGTCCGGAGACGAGGGGGAGCGATCAACACGTCGGAAATACGCCACAGTACGAACCACCATGTTCTAATAAACGGACATACTGGTGTCCGGAATACGCAACAGATAACTGTATTGGGTCCATTGGTCCTTCCACTAACGCCCAATAACATACACACAACATGACCAACTGCAACGAGTAAGCTGACGCCCGTTCTTCACAGAAGAGGGCAGCGTTTTCCCTGCCGTTCAACAGTCGTTACGGCTAGTTAGTGATGGCCCATCTTGCGGTCATTCTATCAATCTGGTCTTGTGACTACGCTAGCCGCAAGACCACCGCAGTCTACTGGCGTTTTGTAGCATTGCCCACACGTCCGCAGGCGCGGTGTTTGCTGACAAACCGGGAAGCGTCTTGTAGGTGACGTATTTCCATTGTGGCGTCATCGGCCGGGGAGCTACCGCCGCATTCTCGCGTGCCGATTGACCTCACCTCACCAAGTGACCACCGCCGGAGTCGGGGGGGGGGGGGGGAGGGGGGTGAGGGGAAGGGGGGAGGGGGAGGGGGAGGTCACCGTCCCGTGTAAATCCTCCCAGTCGTTGCTACTATCGTGGAGAGGGTTGTTCAACGCCAGATGCGCTCCAGTCTGTCCAGAAATCATCTTCATGTCTCAGCCCAGCGTGGTCTGAGCCCGCACCATTCCGTCGGAATCTCTCCCCCGGGCGTCCCAGACCGGACTCCGGGAGTCATGAACCGCTGACCATGGCTGGCTGGGCTCCATGGCTGTGGTTCGATCCATGGCTGGATTCGGTCCATGACTGAATTCGGTCCATGGCTGGAGTTCGGTCGATGGCTGGAGTTTGATCCATGGCTGGCGTCCAGTCTATGGCTGAACGTCGGTCCATGGCTGGAGGTCGGCCGATGGCTGGAGGTCGGTACATAGCTGGTGTTCGGTCCATGGCTAGATATTGATCCACGGCTACAGTTCGATTCGGATCGGTCCATGAAGTTCGCGACTGTTCGCCCTCGTTCGTCCAACGGCGTTGGCCTCGGGCCGTTGCTTCTCCAGGTTGAAAAGATTATGACCCAATTTCGATACCCTGCGCTTGACGTTTCTTACACTGTGCAAACTTTATGTCATCATGTTATGCAACACGATAGCATACCCTTGGGTAACACGATTTTCTTATCTTTATCACGAAAACGGAGGTGAATTTTAACATCAGATTGCTACCATAAATGGTACCAACAATGTTACAATGTTGTGTAGTCAACAAACAGCCCACATGTGGAAGTCCTGAAAATGCGATTAGAACAAGTTTTAAAAATGCACTGCCTGTCCCTGAAACTCTCTGGCGCTATGCTCACTGCTGCAAGCATATAGCCCCGTCCAAACAGCGACCGACCGTGTCGGCCCGGGCCGGCGCCGAGGCCGCTCAGTAACAACATCTTCAGCAACGCCGGCATCCACTCTCGCCGCCGTCCGAGCGCTCACCCGTCGTTGATGCGCGCGGTGAGGTGGCGCTCCCGCGCCAGCAGCTCCTCCCGCGCCGTGTCGCACTCCAGCACCGACTGCAGCGCCTCCGTCTCGTCGCCGGTGACCTCCTGCTCCACGTGCAGCACGCTCACGTGCGAGGGGATCACCAGCTGGCCGCTGGAACAGCGCCGCCGGCCGTGAGAGGCGGCGGCGGGCCGCCGACAGGCGCCGGTGGTGCCCCGCAGTTTGTATCATCAGGCGGCCAGACCAAGGTCTGTTCGGCTACGAAACCGAGCGCCAGCAATGCGTCAAGCAAGAACGAGTGGACGATGGAGTAACGGGTCGGTGATTTACGAATGAACATGTGCATGACAGGCTCTCACGACAGTTTGATGATTTGTTTACGGCATTCGCGTGATTTAGATGATGACACCAACATCGCATCTCTGTCGCCAGCTGACGGGTAGACGTCGGCAAAATGCCAAGGTACGAATTGAGTCCGACACGTTTTCAAGCGCACTTACTCCATGAATACGTCAAACGCTTCATATTTCCCTCTAAAAAATGACGTCATCACTTCGCGTAACTCGCTTCACATACAGACAATGAGCCTCTTGAGACGGAGGTAACGGACAAAACACACCGAAGCGAAGGCCTTGGACGAGTGGGCATCACGTGCGCGTTGTCGCACCGGAGGTGATTCGATCTTTCGATCGTGCGCAAGGTGAAGTTCTTTTTACACTCATTGCATGGCGTAGTTTTCCGTTTAGCAGCTGGCGTGTTGGTGGTGGTGAAGCAGCCGCGGGCTTCACCCACCTGGAAATCATTCGCAGCATGGTGGTCTTGCCGAGGCCGTTCCTGCCCACATAGCCGTACCGCCGGCCGTACACCAGCGTTATGTCCGCCCCGGTCATCAGCACCCTGCCGAGACACGGCGGCACGGGTCAGGGGCACACTGACATCAGGTGCACCCAGTGGGGATGTGGTGGGTGCACACCCTGACCTCGTCTGACCTCGGCCTCCTGCAGGGACAGGGCAGACGGCGCACGCTTCGTCAACAACACCACGCGAGGACGTGATGGACGGTGCAGGACACGCTGACACCGGCATCCCTCTTCCGCGGACATGGCGCAGAGGGTTCAGAATAGACACTGATATCAGCATGCTCCACAGGAATGCTGGGCAGGCAACACACTATAGTCACCAACATCTTTCCCACTCACGCACCGCCCTTCGCGCACGTCGCATGTGCGTGCTTTGCCCCCCCCCCCCCCCCGCCCCCACTCTACTCCACCGCACTCACTTGTCTCCGATGGTAATGTCGAAGTTCTCGATGCGAATGTCCTTGCACATGTTGGCGCCGCGGGCTTCTGCGCGCACGTCGCGTTTGGAGATGACCTGCGAGGCGCTGGCCCGTCTTCTCGGCCAGGCTGGCCTGCCGCTGGCGCCGGTGCCGCGCTCTGCTTCTCCAGCTTCTTCTTGATCTTCTCCTCAGCCTTCTCCAGCTTCTTGGTGTCCACGCGCTAGCGGCGGATGGCAGAGCGGAGGGGGTGAGGTGAGCACTAGTCGATGAGAGAGAGAGGTGTGAAGTGAGCACTCGTCGATTGAGAGGGAGATGTGAGGTGAGCACTCGCCGGTGAGACGGAGGGGTTGAGACGAGCACTCGGCGGTGAGACGGAGGTGTGAGGTGAACACTCGCCGGTGAGAGGGATGTATGGGTGTGAAGACTCGACTGTGAGAGGGAGGTATGAGTTGAATACTCGCCTGTGAGAGGAAAGGGTGGGGTGAGCACTTACCGGTGAGGTGAGCACTCGTCGGTGAGATGAAGGTGTGACGTGAGCACTCGTCGGTGAGAGGAAGGTGTGAGGTGAGCACTCGCCGGTGAGAGGAAGGTATGAGGTGAACGCTTGCCGGTGAGACAGAGGTGTGAGGTGAACACTCGCGATGAGAGGAGAGGTTGTGAAGTGAACACTCGTCGGTGAGATGAGGGTGTGAGGTGAGCACTCGCCGGTGTGAACGGAGGTGTGAGACGAAACACTCGCCGGTGAGAGGGATGTGTGAGGCAAGCACTCGCCGGTGAGGGGATGTGTGAGGTGAACTCACTTGTGAGAGGGAGGTGTGAGATGAATACTCGCCTGTGAAAGGGGGGGTTAGGGAAGCACTCGCCTGTGAGATGGGGGTTGTGAGGTGACCACTCGCCGGTGAGAGGCAGGTGTGAGGTGAGCACTCGCCGGTGAGAGAGAGGGGTGATGTGAGCACTCGCCGGTGAGAGGGAGGTTGTGATGTGAGCACTTGCCGGCGAGAGAGGGTGGTGAGTTGAGCACTCATCGGTGAGAGTGAGGGGTGATGAAGTGAGCACTCGCCAGTGAGAGGGAGGGTGAGGTAGTTCGCCATCGTGTTCACGTTGCCGAGACCTTAGCACGATACTACACCGTTTTCGCTAAGATCTAAGCCTGGCGTAGATGTACGGACAGGGGTCAAAGGTACTGGACACACTTCCTGGAAGTTTAACATTGACGCTGTGACCATGCACGAAAACAGATGGCTTTATATGGGGTTTGGGTTTTCTGCTCTCCTCTTGCGGTCATTGCAAGCTACCACCGAATCCTTCTGGATACTGATGGCCACAACACCAAACAAGTCTGGTCTCTTCTGACACATCAGCCATGCAGAAAAAGGCCGGTCCTGATGATCAGCCGTGATTACCTCAAGCATTTTAGGTCAGAACTCAGTCTCACTACATCTGCCAATGGAGCTGAGGTGCCGCACATGTGCTTTCACAGCCAGGACAGCAGCTGAGTGGTCAAGGAAGGGAGCCGCAAAAGATCCGGGCCTAGCTCCCATCGTTCCACTACCGTACCCCGGCCCCGTCTCATTCAATTCAAGTCAATTGCCCATCCCATCGCGTCCCATCTCATCTCATCTCATCTCATCTTATCAAATAACATCACATCACATCAATCACACCACATCAACATCTCATCCCATTCCATTCTATTCCATCATTCAACCCAATCCCGTTCAATCCAATTCCCACACCCCCTGAGCGGGACTGACCGAGACGACCTCCTTCTGCGCCAGCCAGATGCTGGGCATCTCCTGGACCAGTGTCGTCTCCGGCCAGCGAACCCAGGTGCACGGGCGCCCTCCAGTCGCTTCCGGCCGCCGTTGGCCACCTGGTGGCCGTCCGGAGCACTAACTCGCAGCTGCGCCATCACCCGGTCACAAAGCAGGCTGCCGAGTCACCACCCCGGTCAGGGTTACGGTCAGGTCACCGACAGGTCACGCTCAAGGCCACTGTACCCTGCACAGAACAACGGCGGAGAAAGACCTCGCGCACAGGTCGACGTCGAGACCGCAGTCCCCGCTGGAATGTGGTGTTTAGCATAGCCTCCACCAATTCCTTCGCCTCCTCGCCACCCACTAAGCGTTTCACCGCTGGTGGACACTGGCGTTGTCACGCATGGTCGGAATTGAGACGTACTGATTACGTTTGTCAATTCAACATATGAGATTTGATGACAGAGAGCACGCCTTAGTAGGCGCAAGCGGACCGCATAAGCAAGTCGGTAAAGCAAATCCGTACCAGGGCAACATGAGAACAGAGCACGACGGACCAGAAGTTAGGTCAGGATAGAACGGTGTATCGACGTCAGGTCACGACAGAGCGGTGTATCGACGTCAGGTCAGAACAGAGCGGTGTATCGATGTCAGGTCAGGACAGAACGGTGCACCGGCGGCAGGTCAGGACAGAGCGGTGTACCAACGTCAGGTCAGGACAGAGCGGTGCGCCGTCAGGTCAGGACAGAGCGGTGCACCGACGGCAGGTCAGAAAGAGCGGTGCACCGACGTCAGGTCAGACAGAGCGGTGTACCGACGTCAGGTCAGGACAGATCGGTGCAACGACGGCACGTCAGGACAGATCGGTGCACCGACGTCAGGTTAGGACAGAGCGGTGTACCGACGTCAGGTCAGGACAGAGCGGTGTACCGACGTCAGGTCAGGACAGAGCGGTGCACCGGCGTCAGGTCAGACAGAGCGGTACCGACGTCAGGTCAGGACAGAGCGGTGCACGACGGCACGTCAGGACAGAGCGGTGCACCGACGTCAGGTCAGGACAGATCGGTGTACCGACGGCACGTCAGGACAGATCGTGCACCGACGTCAGTTAGGACAGATCGGTGTACCGACGTCAGGTTAGGACAGATCGGTGTACCGACGTCAGGTCAGGACAGATCGGTGTACCGACGTCAGGTCAGGACAGATCGGTGTACCGACGGCAGGTCAGGACAGGTCACAACACTGACCGAACCACGTGCTCGCTGTCGTCGCCGGCCACCTGCTCTACGATGCCGCCGATCGCCTCGTACACGTCATCGCCGGACTCAAACTCCTCGCCCGAGTCGAGCACCCCTGCCGGCGAGGGGCGTGCCAGAGGTCAGTTCCACTCCGCCGCCAGGTCGCGGCTCATTTACCCACAGCCGTGGCATCGGACGACCCCGTGACCCCCTCCCCGTCCCGTGCTGTCGGCAGTCATTTTAGCTTGTACACTTTGACTGGCCATGTCCATTATTTTGCTTGAAGACTTGATGCAACGTGCCAAGTACTCTGGTTACAGCTCGCACATAAAGTGTGAGAATGTTGCATCGCGGAAATAGTCGAATAAATGTGGAGCGTGTAAACGCGTGTCTAAAAAGGTAAGGAAATGCGTGCCAAATGTTACCGCCCGTAAATGGTGCCACTTGCATACGGCGGGATATTGGCAAACACATTTTTCGCATGGAAGTTATCGAAAAAGTAGTGCCCAAAATCATCACGACTGGTCAGCCAACAAAATACTTTTCTTTCAAAACTCCAAGCATAGCATTTTCCAGGATTCTTGAGACATCAGGACGTAGACATACCAGGACAACTCGGCAATGACCACAAAAGTATTGGGAAAACATATATTTCCAACCTAACATTCTAACACCACTGCAGCCAGGAGCTACAACAGCGAATTTCTACCCCAAAGTTTCCTCAACATGAGTCACAGTTGTAGTTCAAAGATTAGCAGCATCTTGACACGGCCCATGTGACATGGGCTTGAAACCATTCTTCCGCTACCACAACGACAATCTCTGCGAGTCTACTGATCAAGTCCCCTGCCGATAACACTCGAAGCCAACCTTCCCAGCTCAACACCACGGTCAAGCTCTCTACTGAAAAAAACCCTGGTGTCAAAAGGTTGAGCCACGTCCAAGGCGTTTTCATGTTAAACAGGTGTGTGGTTCAGCTGCCGCCACATACAGTCCACATACTTGCTGAGGCCGGTGTAGACGTCTGGGCAAGCCCGCGTCGCCGCAGCCCGCGGCCACTCGACACCACGGCCACCAGCCGCTGCCGGCCGGCGGGGGCCGACGGCCAGCGGACTCGCCGGAGTCGGCGCGACACGCGTCCCGGCCACGCCGGTCACGTCGGCTCTGCACACAGCATACGGCCCACGAAGCCGCCCGGGAACAGCTGGCGCACGAGCGAGTTGGCGCGGCGCCGTCCAGGTGCAGGCGCTCACATCGGTCGGATCCCGTCACTGTCACGTCCGCCTCCAGCAGCACGGAGGACGGGCGTCCGGCAAACCTCGTCACGCCCCAGCCGGCGACGGTGGCGCGCTGGCCGGCCGCACCGACCCAGCTGTGCCGGCTGCTGCCTCACGGCCGCCGACAGCGTCAGCATGGCCAGGTCGTTCTTGAAGCCAACATGTTCCGGGTGCACGACGACGCGCAGCACGTCCCGATCGACGTGCTGGCCGTCGGTGGTCGTGCCGAGCCAGGTCTCACCGAGCCGCACCACCAGCTGACTGGGCGCCACTCTGGCTAGACAGTGGGCCGCCGTCAGCACGTGGCGCGAGCTGAGCAGTGAGCCGCCGCACAACCAGCGGACCGAGCCGTCCGGCTGGCGGGCCCCCAGTAGCGCGATGAACGTCCACTTGGTCTGCCGCTCGCTAGGGGACACCCGTCACCTTGGGAAATGGGAACGGGCCTGCCATCGTCTACCTGTTGAAAGCTCAGGGAGGGTTGTTCGAACGCATCAAGCAGGGCCGGACTCAAGGCGACCGTCAGCAGAAGAAGCCCCGCAGTAGCGACATGACACCGGCAGAAGCGTGGTGCCTACTGTCACGCCATCCGCGCTTATATACGGCGGAATACGCCGCCATCTCATCACGAGCGCCGCTTCAGCCGCTGCGGCGGCCGCTGGCGCGAACCAGTCGGTAAGTACGGATCCGTGGTCAGCCGGCGCTAGGTACAGCCATACCTGACAACCCGGGGCCTAGGTCCTCCACCAGATGTGGAGGCGCAAGGCGGCGGGAAATTCCGGCTCGGGGAATGCAATCTACCCCCAGCTTCGGATGCAATCCAGCCACGGCACGGCGGCGTGCTTTTTGCCAACTTTGCCATTTAGCGTTCGTCATTTCGGCATGTCAGCTGTTTGACATGTCGCCACGTTGCTAGCCGTCATTAAGGAGCTTCCCATTTCGGCACGTCGGCATTCTTCCATGTCGCTGACATGGAAGTCGTCATATACCAGTCGACAAACAGGCGCTCGACAAATTGAGTCGATTTTTGTCCGGACACCTCGGTGACGTGACGACAGTTCCAGAGATATCGGCATGCATACTTTCGACCACCATCGAAGACCATCACACAAATTAAACAATCATTTTGAAAGGTACGTATTCACCTGAATGCGGCAGGAAAATACATCAAATCGGGAGTAACGGCAGACACGGGCCAGGTGGAAATGTGGATAATAGGCGAATCCTAACCTGGATGCGATCGGGGAAATGGATCAACTCGACCGGTGGCGCAGCGGTCCCGAAGTTTGCATTATGACCTCTTATCGTGCTCAGGCCATGCAGCATAACATAAGCATGTAATGTGAGGACAAACCCACAGCTAATGAAGGGCTCATGGCTGGCAGTACGCTCACTTATGATATCCGCCACGGATCCGCCGTAGCTGCTCGCGGAAACACACATCACAGCCAAGGTCAGATCGGCGATTTGTCCTGGCTAGATGCATGCGGTATGACTAATTAAGGGACACGTTGACCGAAGTTATACGCTAGTTAAGAAACCATAACTGCATTTGGTAGTGAATTAGACTACTCATAATCGGCGCTGGAAACACCACGACAACATGAGTCACTCACATGTTCGCACTCACGCCAGTGATTCAAAGATTAGTGAATCGGGATGCAGCGTGAAAACATTTAGAACTAAACAATACGCAAGTTGAAATTTGACTCATGATGCGACTGGAAAATTTCCGATGTGATAGCAAATCTCTCCAAACTCCCAAACCCACCAAGCAAGGCACATTCTCTCATTCAGGGCATTTTCGATGCAGCAAAGACAACACGCGCCACCAACGACCTTTGACCTAAAGCGGTTTGATATCTTATCTGAACTAGGATCGTCCCTACGCATATAACAGACCGCGACTTAGCCCGGAAGAAAAGGGCAACGGAAGCTATGGTTGAATCCGGTTGTCAGAATTGATTCCTGGAGTTACATATCAGTGGGTCCTTTGAAAGTGAAGGTCTTAGATGGAAGCACGAGTGAAATCAACGGGTCATCGTTAACACCATGCGCCTGTAACAAACGCATTTTCGTTTGCTTCCTTGCTGATGTTTTTTTTAAGAATGCGGTTGAGGAGGCGGGGCAAAGGATCAAGCCAGCTAACAAACCCAAATCAAGAAAACTGAATGTCTGTTCTAGGAATCATTCGAATAATTGTCACGAGTACCCGCCTTATTTACAGAATGAATACGAAAAAAGCTTAAGTACCTGTCATGCACATCGCATCACATATTCCTCAAAACACAGGCATATCAAGAATTTGCGCATCCTCAGAGCCAAAATCTGAGCCCAGATATCGCGGCTGCGAGGGGGGAGGGCACACACCAAGATATCCTTATGTCCGGGGACGTAGGGAGGTCTAGGGGTTCAAGCTGGTCACCCTGGGAGGGGCGAACAATTACCAGAACACCACCTGGTTAGATATGTACTGTCATTATGACATCAGGAGGGCCGCACAAGATCCCGGCGAGGGATGAGAGGAGACAGCGTGGCTCCTGGATCTCCCGTTTGTGAAGCCTGGCGGTGCAGGACGAGACCGTTTCCGGTACAACAGGCCCGCCGAAAGCAATGTTTATTCGGTAAGAAGCGACCTTCGCTGCCCAATACTACGCACATGGATTGTGTTTGGACACTGCTGCACGCATACAAGGTCGTGCACGGCGAGGAAACGTACCTTCCACATACTGGAACAGATCTTCGTCCATGTGTGGGAAGGCATCGCGAACAATTCGGGCTGCCATTGTCCTGTGGCGAACCAGAGCACGTTACAGCTCTCAGGCCGTTGCTATGGTGATAACTTGTGACTAGAGAACAAACAGCGAAGAAGCATTAGGAGTGAAAATTAGACATTTTAAGGTTCAGTGACATGTGTGTCCGCCAGCTTAGCTTACTTGTCAGCTTTCAGGAAATAGAACGACTTTTTCTGCTGGAACCCAGCCTCACTGAACTTCATTTGTTTCTGCCTTTTCAGGTGGGACTGCATGGGAACTAGGGCACCAGGGGAGCTAACTAACGCTCACTTTCTTAGGATATTAAACTGACCCTATGCCATGGGCTAGAAAGAGATGAGCAAAATTACCAAATGTGTACTGCAGCAGCCTCTGCTCCCACCTAGCTTGGGGAAAATTCCATTGTCCCTGTCATGCAGGATGTCCCAGCATGAGGTATGCCATACATGGCGCAGATGCAGTGTGAGCCTGGCTTGGGTCTGAGTCGCACAGCGGTGGCTGGGTCAACGTGTCACGCAGGAGGGCATTCCAGTCAAAGGGAACATCATGTGAAGTCAGGCACCATCTCCATGCAACACAAGAAGATGCTGAACTAGCAGCCCCGTGGTGCTAGGCAAGTCCAAAGGAGTGTGCATTGTTTGGCCCAAATGAAATGCAGGCAACTGACATTCAGCTGACAGCTGACCAAAGAGGGTGACCAGGCCTCAGGCCAAGGGTGCTACAGCATTGTGCAGCACGTGACACCCTCCTCAGCAATGTCCGGCGAAAGGGTGCAGGCAAAATTATCCATTGAACTAGATGGCACAGCCTGGGTGGTGTGTTCAGAGTACACACAGGGTTTGCTTAGCAGGTACTCAATTGAAAACCATTCATGTGAATCACTCAATCAATGTGGTAAAAAGGGCTTTATGGGACTATCTTAAACAGTACTGGCTCCAGATATCCAGCTGGCTCCTGATATATGATATATTTCTAATGGTGGCTGCTAGTAAAATCTGATTTGACTCTTGTGAAGGACTTTTAATGGCAGACCACTCCACCAAGGATCAGCGACGGAATACAATGATGATGTCACTCAGCCAATATCTGTAGTACAGTAATGACACCCTGAGGCAACTGAGTCCCCCCAGATGATGCTGTTCCCTCACTTTCCAGACAAGGCTTGTCCTTATCTTTGGATCTGCCCCACATTGTTCAAGCCCAGACTACCAAATGACCCTTGTATGATGAAGCTGTACTCAGTGTATGCTATATGTATACAAGTACAAGCAAGCAGGGGCTAAGGTTCACAAACAACTACCACAGAATGATCACCACCTGGGTTGCTGATTTAAGAACTATTTAGTTTACATTGCAAGTCCATCAACAGTGAATGAATGACCCAAACCAACATGCCTTTTCTTGGACCTATGTCATACAGAGTGAAAGCACCTAAAATTTACAAACATTCAAACACATGAATATACACCAAATGTGAAGTCAACAGATAAGTAGAGTTGAGATAAAAACATAAAAATGGGACAAAGGCATGATTCTGCTGTGAAGTAGTTATTGGCAAATTCATGCAGCTTTGCTTTTGACATTGCTGGTGTTGCCTGCTCCCAAAATCCAGCTGGCTGTCTCCAAGCACACCTAGTCTCCCTCCTGCCACACTTCATGTACTTTGGTGCCACTCAGGTAAAGTCAGGTGCATATTGCAAAGAACAGTCTGCATCACTTGCACATGAACCCTCCAGGAAACACTCGCTCATGTGACTGCTTCGCAGGCATGTTGAGGCAAAAATTCAGCAAATGTTTGATGGTGCACTGACATGTAGCGGAATGCCATTCACAAAGATGGAAATCCCCAGCTTAAGAGCATACCCCAGGAGTATTTCAACTGCAGCAAGCATGCACTGTCAAGGCAGCCTATGCACCATAAAGCAGAACCATTCAATGTTTGCCTGTCAACA
>NW_023596461.1:6511946-6572839 GCF_011947565.3 Pollicipes pollicipes
TGCAATCCTCTAATTCGTTTGATGCTATTCCGTTTGCCAAGAGTTTTCCCTCAGGGCTTACAATTCTGAAGCTTTCATTTCAACATCGGACATACGGACGGAAAATGCCGTCCATCCGTTTGCGGCCGAAGACCAGGCCGAAAAGTGGCAATATTTCACCTGCTCAGGACTTGTTCGGGTCGAAAAGCTGCTTTACGAACTTTATTTTCATACGTGCTCTACAACGGTGGGAACGCTCTGGTACCCCCCCCAAATATATATATTAATTAACATATATATATATATATATATATATATATATATATATATATATATATATATATATATATATATATTAATATATATATTATATATATATATATATATTCCGTCATGCAGATTACATTCATTTTAAAGGATTTCTAACGTTATTTTGCTGATGAGATCGCGTGCCATATTTTGTTTCCCGATATTTTTCATTTGTTTGTTTTAAGGTCACCGTACGCACCTCGATAGAGCAGCTGTATCGGCTAGTGCGCTCAGGCGCAAACGCGAGGAAAACACCTGGAAGAAGTCAGATCCCCTCGCTGGTCCAGATCAAGTCCTTCCCAGACGTTTCCCAAATCCTTCCCGAGGCTTTTCATTGGTCTTGTCTACCCCGCCAGCCCTCAGTAAGGGCTCCCCGGAAAGTTCAGCCGTTAACTCTTCTTCGGCCGTTGACGAGCCTCGACCGCCAGGTGCTCCACGGAATGTTCAGCCGTTAACTCGTCTTCGGTCGTTGACGAGCCTCGTCCGCCAGGTGTCGTACCTGATCGTCGACTCCCTGGACGTGCGCCGGCCGCCGCTCGTCAAGCCGTTAAGTCGTCCTCGGCCGTTGACGAGTCTCGGCCGCCAGGTGCCCCCCGGAATGTTCAGCCGTTAACTCGTCTTCGGCCGTTGACGAGCCTCGGCCGCCAGGTGGCGTACCTGATCGTCGACTCCCTGAACGTGCGCCGGCTGCCGCCCGTCAAGTCGTTAACTCGTCTTCGGCCGTTGACGAGCCTCGGCCGCCAGGTCGTACCTGATCGTCGACTCCCTGAACATGCGCCGGCCGCCGCTCGTCAAGCCGTTAACTCGTCTTCGCCGTTGACGAGCCTCGGCCGCCAGGTGTCGTACCTGATCCGTCGACTCCTGAACGTGCGCCGGCCGCCGCTCGTCAAGGACATGTACTTCGACGACCCGGGTCTGACGCTGCCGTACACAGAGGCGTCCGTCCAGTACAAGATCCCGACGTACCGCGGATCAGTCGACAGCATGAAGTGAGTGCTCGTGCAGAGGCGGTCGTCACGGTCTGCTGCCGGCAGACTCACCAGAGGTATGACGTCACTTATGACGTCATGGTCCGTTGCGCGGCAGAGACGAAATGGGGATTGGACGTCTTTTATGACGTGGCAACCGCATCACAAACCGCATCACAGGACTGACCTACAGCTTAGTGGTGTTTGCTGTGTCCTGCGCTTTTTACAGTCGTCTCGGTATGGTGCACTTTTGCACAGCCAATTTTATTTTGCTGTACGCTGCATGCAGAAGCCAACCAGGATCTGTCATGTAGCCCCAGCATTGTGATCTTTTCCTACAAGCCCTGACAAGAAATGTGTTAACTTAAACCTTTTAAGGGTTTGTGTAACACCAATACGAAACTACAACACGCGGCGGCAAAACACAGCTAATACGACATTTAAGCCCTTGTTAAAATGCAGTGCTATGAAAACATGTGCACCGGGAAGTTAAGTGTGCAAAATGTTTGTAAGCTGCAAAAGTGTTTGAGCATTATCGGTCATTTTCAAATCGTGTGCATTTGATGGACTTAGTGCAAACTTGGTTGACGTAGGTTCTCAAGATCTGATGTTGACGTATCTATCAACGTTGCTGAGGCTGTCAACTTTTGTGGAATCCTGGCAACCTTTGCCCTCTTGTCGTCAGGGCGTAAATACGAGTTCTTCCCAATCGTTTAATGCTGAACTATATCCTAATCCAGGAGTCCAAAGAGGCTATGTAAAGGGCCAGAATGGGGGGCATGTCGGTGCTAGGTGCGTGTTCCTGCCGCCGTGGGAAAGACCGTGCATTCAGAGACCGCGGTATTGTAAGTACCTACCCCCCATTGCTATGCACCGCGCCTACAACCTAGAATCACATGTTTTTTTACAACAAGCCCTCTTGTTTCAATGTCATAACTCACGAAGCGCGTAAATTCAGTTGAACGTATGGTTTCTGCCTTATCTGTTTATCGTAGATGAATATGAAGATGTTCTTATTCGGACACACTCTACCGGCTCAGCCTGTGGGCCCAAAAGCCTGTGGAAGAAAGCACGTTATAACAGACACGGAAATAAGCCATAAAACACAAACTTGAAAATTACCCCGTGCATGACCACAAAAATCCACCGGGCACTCAACGGATGATTAACAGATGGTATGTCGCACAGCTCCCCCGCCCTAGCTGAGTATTGTCATACGCATAACACGTATTGTTCTCCAGAAATTCAGAGACGTTTTCACGTGCTAGGCGTGTCTGCCTCTTGTACCAGCGCTCAGACTCTGAGCGTTGGTACAAGAGGCCCGCTGAACGAACATGCCCTCTGAGGACATGCCCGGAATTCGAAGCCCATGATTGTGTCGAGAATGCGGTGCGCTCCGCTGTTCTTGTTTCGTGCAAGCCACTATTCGACCCATTTCCGTTTTTAACAGCTGTGGATCTAACCGCCCGAAGGCGCGTTTTTACCAGCACATTGGGGCCACCGCTGTGGTCTTGGACGTGGCTCAAGCCTCCTTCACATGCAGCGTTCTTACAAAACGCACCGCGGGGCCGGGAGAGACTGCAACCCTGTCTTCCCACGTCCTTCCGACATGAAAACCTGCTTTTGAAACTTCCGACCTGCTTTTAGAACATCGCAATGAACCCAATTTTTAGCAGAAAGTGACAGCTGACTCTTATACGGTAAGACCCTTGATTATACGGTAGACCACGCGTTTCGAGCTCGTGATTTCGATGTTATCTAGAGAATGTTGGGCTGACAAGCTTAGACAAACTAATTTCAAAACATTCATAGCTCTCTGAGACCGGCCAAACCAATCCTCCACTACGTCAACTTTCTTCGCCGCGCTTGACTTGGCCCCACCCTGGGCTGTCTTTGTGTCTCTGCTCTGCTTTGCTCCGGGCTGCTTCTAAGCGAGTGGCAGTCCGTTGTCTGATAAAGGGGCCTTTGTTCCTGCTTCCGTAGCCGCGGCTCACAAAGATAACACGGGGTGATGGTGGAACTGTAGCTCGGTTAATGCCCACCTAACCGACGCTGTGGCTCTTTAGGGGCGCCTCCATGGACTGATCTCATTGTAGCTTGTGAATCCATCGCTGTTACAGAAAACGGCTGCTCTTTATTCGTTCAGGGCTGTTGCAAGGTTTTTGGAGGTTCTATCTTCACACACGTTACATCAAAGCCGACAGCCAGCTCCGGGCTGTAATTCGATTGGCTCCTAACTGGAGCTGCAGCTCTTTAGCAGACCTTATAGCGAACTGCGGTGATGACGGGTGGAGAATGGCCGTTTGGCAGGTTTGGCAGCATCCACATAAACGTCATCAAGCTAGTCCATGACTTCGCTATTTCCTCATTAAAAGAGCTCTGGCGCCTTTGCCACATCCAATTTCTTATAACTCTGCACTCGTGGTACTGACGGCTGTAGAATCACTGCGATGCACCATGACATCCGGGCACAGCGACCTTTGTACTTTACCCGCCGCCAACCAAAGCGAACATCTTTGATAAGCTGGGACCCAATCTCCGAGATGCCCGTCAACTGCAAGGCGATAAAAGCGAAATGAATGGGCCAGAGTGCGGTTCTATGGTGCTTTTAAATAGCAGCTGACGAGGCTCGCCTGCGAGGCCAGCGAACATCGCGTCCACATGCCTGTAGTCCGGTGGGTGCAAGCACAGCTTGTTGGCTGTTCACAAGGGTGCGTTGTGTGCACACCAAACCAACGGGGGCCGTCTTGCAAAAGAGCGATTAGTGTCATCGCATCACGACGTGGTCTGTGTCGGTCTGTGTCATGGCGTGTCTGTGTCGGTCTTGAAGCGTTAACAAAAGGGGCCGACAATGCTCATCGGAGTCGAGGTGAAATCAATACTAATTGGCATGTAAGCTTCGCTGGTCAACCGCACTGAATTCGACAGTTAGGTGTATCGACATCAAACATACGGAAAGCTTTCGCTGCCGAACAATGTACCGCAATCCAGTCATCCGAGCTATTGGAGGCATGTGTGGGCGAGCTGTTCATGCCGAGCCGCGCGGCTGCCAGATATCGGGAGCGCGCGGGGTGCCCTCCACCCAGTCGTGTCAGGACCCGAGCAGCGGCGCGGCCTCCGCCGAGAGTGGGGGGGGGGGGGGGGCTGCGTTAGTCCCGTCACGCGCCGATGCCTGGTCCGCCGACGGTCCAGGGCGGGCGGCAGCGGCTCGTCGGAGGTGACGGACGAGGCCTGCGACCGCAGCGCCGCCCAGCGGCCGAGGTGCGAACTGCCGGACCGGAGCCGCGCGCGGAGGGCGAGGAAGACCGCTGCCGAGGATTACGCGGGTCACGCCGAGGTCAAGCCGCTTTGCTGTTTTCGTTGGCGGTCGGCAAACGGTCCCCAAAGGTCGGCGTGGTCTGGCAGCACCGGCGGGGGAGACGGCGGCTCTCTGTGGAGTCCGGCGGGCGCTTCGCCACATGACAGTCAGTGGCCCGATGTGGCCCTGCCAGCAAACAGCGGGCCTCGGATGGACGCATACCATAGGGATCAGTGAAAGACTTCAGTCCGTCGTCCAGCAGCTCGTGCGTACTTGTGCAAACACATCCTGGGAGGAAACAAGAGCACGAGTGTCTTTAATTGTATCGGCGCGTAATTTCCCGACTCATTTACGAAGGTTAAAATCAACGTGATGATAGCGTGCCGCACAATGGTATGTGAATATTAACGATATAATTGGACGCTCAAAGATTTTGTCCAGATCGGGTTACAGGTGGTAGAAAAAAAATATGAATGGAGACTGAAAAGCGTCATGCTGTCATGTCATACACTAAAATACTCCGAACCTCTCTCTCGAAACCTTCGAGAATTTCGATTTGGCAGCACGGCCGTGACCATACGCTTCTGATGAAAGTCTTCTAACGACAGGTGTTTTGGGCTGGGTGTCTGCAGGAGCCCCACAGCCGTGTGTGGTGCCGCGTCCGCCTCAGACAACCGCTTCACGGGGCGGCTAGCAAGCGGGACACCACCCGGGACACCACCCGGGACACCACCGGGACACCACCGGGACACCACCCCATCAGCCGCGAGACCGCGCCGAGGGCGGAGCTCACCACCAATGCGCCGTTCCGCTTCGTGCTGAAGCCCCATCCGCTCTGCAGGGTGCCCGAGAGGCAGCACACGATTGTGCTGCCGAGATCAAGGAGGAGCAGGACGAGAGCGGCGACGAGGACGGTGCATTCTTCGGCTCCACGTCGCTCGGCAGCATCGCCGCTGAGAACGGCATGATGGACGGTCAGTGTAGTGCTCTCCACCAGCGCCAGCCTGCCGCCCCCCCCCCCCGCCCTCGCCCTGCCCCGCCGTGGAGTTATGCCCTCTTCCGGCGTCAGCTGCCCCCCCCCCCGCCGACGCCAGCTGACCCCTGCTGACGCCAGCTGACTGCGCCGGCGCGAGCTGCCCCCCTCGCCGGCGCCAGCTGTCCCTCCCCGCTGGCACCAGCTGACCCCGCCGGCGTCAGCTGCCCGCCCCCCCCCCCCCGCTGACACCAGCTGACCCTTGCCGTGCCAGCTGTCCCCCCCCCCCCGCCAGCGCCAGCTGACTGCCGCCGGCGCCAGCTGGCTTCACCGGCAAGCACATGAGAGTTACTCTGAATTTGGGTTGTCTGTGGATTTCTGGTTCACGCGCCTAGAGGCCGACCCGCCCTCTCACAGCGGCGGACGGGTCCATCGATTCGAGGCTGCTGTCGTTCATCCATCTCAGTCCATCGTCATCGGGTACTCGTTGACGTGACGTTGACTTGACGTGACGTTTAACGAGTGGCGCAGAAGGTTTCGCTCTGTTACCTCGGCTTCTGTTCTGCTCAGAATTTTCTGCAGTACCCGGCTTTTCGGCACTCACATGCCGTCCGGTTCGAATTGAAGCCCGTATATTTATTTTAATTTTGTTGACCAGTGATGTCGTAGTTCGCCTGCTGTTGTTTGGTCGGCGGACTGATGGGCCGTTTGTTTTGCTAAACGCCATAAATCTCTGAGTCTTCGCCAGAGCTCGTCTTGTCATCAATAATCGTAGGAGTAAGGTAGACTGGGCTTACTTACTATAACAATAGCGATGCATTGTAATTATGATTCAACCTAATTGATCTGAACACCTTCAGCGAGCCTCAAGTTTTATCAGATTGCTTGATATGTATCTCGCAAGACTTTGCGTGCTTCTTCCCTCATCCACAAAAATATATAGCAAGCAGCAGCTTTCACGTCCGCGTACTCTGCTATTACTACTACTTCGTTTAATAAGTCATACCAACAAACCTAACCGTAGTTCTTAATGATCCGCGAGTGCAAATGACCCCGTGGGACCTCCCTTTGGCTGCACCCATGCATGACAACGCTGCAGATGCGATGGTATCTTTCTCACAAAGAGACCTGCTGAAGGGCTGCACATAGAGGGCCGATCGACCGTCAGCCAATCAGAACCGATGATGAAAGCACGCTGGCGAACTGGTACGAGTCCATGACCCTCATCCCGTCACATCAAAGCCACCGTTACTTGGCGCGACTGAAAACAAATGATTGTTCCACAACATCATCACCTCAGTTACTGCTTCATTGTCATGCCTCGGATGTTTCGATGATTCCTTTGTGTCTTACATAGCTTTGTGTCCGAATGAGATCTGGGTTTGTAGACATACGGCGCCCTCAGTAGCAAAAACATGTGCTTATAACACGCTTGGGAAAAGCGTTGTGTATTCATCAAATGCCAATGCTTCGCGACCGCCTAGAATCATATTTTACTGGCAAATTTCGACGTCAGTAAGTCAGTGACTTGGGTACTACACATCGACTAGTTCAACACCCGAAGTGCTGGCTTTTTATGCGTCAATTTGCAATTGGTGACGCTCTGAATTTGTGGAACATGTCGCCAATAAAGCATTGGTAATAGCCTAGTCGAAAACCTTGAAATTTTTGGAGGACCGTGGAATTGTACTGCGCGTTTGGCCTTACAACCAACAGATGAATGGCGTGGCCCAGATATGTTTTCCCGCCTTTGGATGCATCGTTCACGTGTGCACATACTCCTTATAAATCGCGTGCACTGAGCACATTTGACCTTCTGACCCTCGCAAGTTGCGGTCGATTCAGTTCTCACTTCTTGCGTCATTGTCCTTTTCCATTCAGAGCTGAATCGGGTGTTTTTTTATAACGTCCGCCGCAAAACATTTCCAAAAAATAAGGATATGTTCGGCTCACGTCTAGACAACACGGTGGCTATTCTACCTGACAAAACCATCACTGTCTTGGCTCCGAAGTGTTTCAGCCAGCGTCTGACTACCTCAGCAGGGCGTGGATGATACACTGGCTTGTCAGACAGCGCCGCTGCCCGCCTCTGTTCATACCCGTGCTCTTTTCAATAGGTGCCCGAACTTTGTTCGGTACTCCAGCGTACCAGAATGAGACGACCTCGCGCCAGATGCGAGCAATTCCGAATGGTTGCAGCAGGTGTCATTAACTAACAGCTAAAAATGAGGCTACTGATTCGGCTATGGTCAGTTCGCACATTTATGTGGGGCTAGTACAACTAAATATTGTAACACTTTGGTTCGATTTGAAACAGGAACAAAGGAATGTATTAAAAACGGTGCTCTGTTTTTTTCTATAATGTCTCTGCATACCTATGCGCATACTTTTTGCTGGGGCTGATAGGTCCGTGGACAAAAGAAGGTGCGGTGCGTATGGAAGGGCTGCCGTGCTAAGCCAGAATGTCTTAATCTCAGTTGGCGGCCCGTGGGTGAGAGCCACAGGCGCGTCGGGAGGGACGTCTGCAGACCCCCCCCCCCCCCCTGCTCTGCCTTGTCCCACGCTGTGGTCGGCCATTTTCCACGACATTCGCGCCCAAATGACGTGAGCTGACCTGCCCTGACATCCGTCACCAGGCCATGCCGCGCCAGATCGCACCACGAACAGGTCGTCGGGCCGCTGCTGACCCGCGTGCCCCCTGCCCCCAGGTCGTGACCCGCGCGTGGGCGCTGTGAGCGTGCCGGACGAAGCGCTGCTCTCCGGACGCAGTCGCACCTCCTCCAGCAGCACGGCGTCAAAGATGCGGCCGCAGCGCCACTCGGAATCAGCAGGTAGCTGTGGGTAAGACGCCGCCTGCCCGCCCGCCATAGCCGCTCAGCCGCTCTACCACCCAGACCCGCTCCGCTCAGCCGCTCTACCACCCCGACCCGCGCCGATCAGCCGCTCCACCACCCCGACCCGCGTCGGTCAACCGCTCCAGCACCCCGCCACACGCGCTCAGCCGCTCTACCACCCCGACCCGCGCCGGTCAGCCGCTTCTACCACCCCGCCACACGCCGGTGAGCCGCTCTACCACCCCGACCCGCGCCGGTCAGCCGCTCTACCCACCCCGCCACACGCCGGTGAGCCGCTCTACCACCCCCGCCGCGCGCCGCCCCGCTCTGTGCTGCTGCTGACCGCGCTGAAGTGTCCTGGAGTGGAGTCTACACCTGGTGGTGGTGGTGGAGTCCACGACCTGGCCTGGTGTGATCTTGGTGGCCCGTGGGCTAACTCACGCGGCGGCAGCAAACCGATGCGTGTGAGATTTGCGCGCGCTTTTTCCAGGGTGGTGGAAGGATACTAGTGTAGGTGACAAGTACGAGCGGCTGTGTGTGAAATGGGCTGAAGATGTAGGGGCATTATGAGGCATGCACTTCGTTACAAACTGCTTTACATGAGGCGAGCATAGAGTTCGCACGATGGTTATCGGTCGTTATTTCTGCCTGATCATCGATGCCAAAGCTGAACATCTCATCTATTAGCAGCCATAGTGCTTGCTGCATCCAAATAATTTCATGTTCTGTCGCCAAATACGCCCATTCCAGTTCAGTACGCTGTGGGAGCAACCAGCGGGTAGCAGTTGGCGGGTGGTGGTGGTATATTTTCGCCCCATCCGGTCAGTCCCGTGACATCACAGATCTGCAAGCCGTCGCGTTCTCCTTCACGAGTCGCCTGATGCCATGTTTCGAATGTCAACAACCACATCCGCCACCACAGATCAAACCGAAGGCTGGATCACACGGGCCCGGAGGCTGCTGCGCAAGCTGACCGCCCTGCCACCTGTCGACCAAAACTAGAACCGCAGCTTTCGGCCACCAGCTCGACGAGCGACGAGGCAGTGCTGCGGCGCCACTGCCTGGCGCCGAGCGGCGGCGCGGTGGAGCGCCACACCTCCATGTCGGCGCCGAATCGCGCCGAGCGCCGGCTGCCCAAGCGCTCCGTCTCCTGGCAGTCGCCGCAACCTCATCCCGGCGCGCTGGCGGCGCCGCAAGCGCGCCGAGGTCATCTGGCACCCGTACGTACCCGCCGGCCGCCAGCGAGCAGAGTCTGGCCGAGGCCGTCAGCGCCGGCGGCGGCCGGCCGGAGGTCACCTGTCTTCTCAACGGCGAGGGCGAGCGGGTGGCGTGGCGAGACGTGGCGGCGGCGGCACCGGCGCCGACCGCTGAGCGCCACCGCCGCTCCGTGCCGAGCGTGTTCGTGCAGGCGCCGAGTGTGCGGGTGCGCGCGCCGGCCGGCGCCGCGCGCAGCCGGCAGTCGTGGGCCGGCGGACCCGTGCTCAGCCGCTCGTGGGACGAGCAGCGCGGTCACTGGCACGAGCCGCCGGCACCAGAGCCGCCGGCGCCAGAGCCGGATCCCGAAAGTGAGGTGTTCGCGTCCGCCAGCCAGCTGCCGGAGGTGGAGGAGGAGGAGCCGGCGGAGGAGGGGGACCAGGCGCTGTTACCGCTGTCACCGGTGCCGCTGGCCGGCAGCCTGCCCGACATCCAGCGTGCCAACACCTCCAGTCTCGAGCGCAAGCACAGCCTACCCGCGCCGGCCAACAAGCGGGTGCAGATCGTAGCGCCCTCGGAGCTTGACGAGCTGCCGGGCCGGACGCCGCCGCCGCCACCGGCACCCTCCCCAGTCAGCGGCGCATCGACGCTCAGCAGCAGGCGCAACTGCAAGCGGCCGTAGTGGCGCGGCGGCGGACGCGGCCAGGCGGGGTGAACTGTGCTGACCTGCCAGCGAGGGCGCGCATGACGGGCCCTCGTCCTGGAGGCGTTGTGAAGCCTCTCATAACAGGAGCTTAGGTGACGGTCCTCTATGTGAGAGGTGCGGTGTGCAACAGGAACTGAAGCAGCTGAACTGGAGCAGCTGAGCCAGCTGAAGCTGGGAACGCCTGAGTCCAGCGGCGCGTCGGCAGCCTCGGGGCTGTGGTACAACCGACCCGCCCGCGGCCCGCGGCCCGCCCACGGCCCCCTCGGGGCTGTGGTACCGTTTGATGGCCGTTTGATGTGTGGTTTGGGGTCTTTCACGTCCGTTTGGGTGTCAGCATTGGCTTTGCGCTGCCGATGCCGCCGCGGTTTGGTTGATCCCAGTGCGTGACGTCACAGACACGACCGTCTGAGTCTGGCTCAGCCAATGCGCCGTGACTTTGTGGGCGCGAGCGAGGAGTTTTTCACCACATTATCGCCACCACAGAGCCACCCAGTGACTCGGTCCAGTGTTCCGAACACCGCTGGGGCCGGCGCCGTCGGTTGCGGTCCACGCCAGCGTGGGGCGCACTGGGGAATAAGTTGTGGTCCCACTGAGGTCCTCCCAGAGTGGACCCCGAAAGGCGCCACAAGATCCCGAGCCAGACTCATGGTGCGCCTCGCCCGTCTTTCCAGTTACCTCAAGTGTTCTCCATCGCCGGACGGAGTGTCGAGCCAGGGTTCAGAGCCGAGTCCAGTCAAATATCGCGTGTTCATAAGATGTGGTCCTGATGTTGTGAGGTGATAAACCAAAGTAATTTCGTGATTTCATGCTGATTATTGTGTTTGCAGACTTAATGCCACGTGGAAACGCTCGCACAGCTTGCACGATTGCGTAAGAATGTTGTAACGCGGAAACAATCACATCTAACACGACGCGCGTGACATCTACTTAAAGCCACTCTTCTCGCTGACACTATGGACACCTCTGCGAATCCTTTGACCAATTCGCTCACTGATAACATTCGAACATAATCTTTCGCGCTCAACATCGCGGCATAAGCTTTGCTGAGAGAGCTTAGGTGGTCAACATTGCAGTTTTACGACGTACTCAGCTGCCGAGGCCATATGCGTCGCTTAACTCTCACCCTGGTAGAAAGGGCGGGCACCGCGGGGAATCAACCCCGTACTTCTGTTTTCCTAGAAGACTGCGATTCAGCCTTTTGACCCAAGAAAGCTTAGGCGAATAGGCTAAAGTGCAAATAAGGGTTTTTGGAACGTTTCATGGAACACAGATGTGTCGCTCAGCTGCTGCTGTATCCAGCGGGTATACTTGCTGAGGTCGGTGTAGATGCTGGGCAAGTCCGCGTCGCCGCAGCCGCGGCCACCCGACACCACGGCCACCAGCCGCTGCCGGCCGGCGGGGCCGACGGCCAGCGGACCGCCGGAGTCGGCGCGACACGCGTCCCGGCCACCGCCAGTCAGGTCGGCTGCACACAGCACAAGGCCACCGAAGCCGCCCGGGTACAGCTGGCGCACGAGCGAGTTGGGCGCGGCGCCGTCCAGGTGCAGGCGCTCACATTCGGCCGGATCCGTCACTGTCACGTCCGCCTCCAACAGCACGCGGGACGGGGCGGCCGGCAAACCTCGTCACGCCCCAGCCGGCGACGGTGGCGCGCTGGCCGGGCCGCACCCAGCCCAGCTGTGCCGGCTGCTGTCTCACGGCCGCCGACAGCGTCAGCATGGCCAGGTCGTTCTTATGACCGACACGCTTCCGGGTGCACGACGACGCGCAGCACGTCCCGATCGGCGTGCTGGCCGTCGGCTGTGGTGTCGAGCTGGGTCTCACCGAGCCGCACCAACCAGCTGACTGGGCGCCACGCTGACCAGACAGTGCGCCGCCGTCAGCACGTGGCGCGAGCTGAGCAGTGAGCCGCCGCACAGCCAGCGGACCGAGCCGTCCGGCTGGCGGGGCCCCCAGTAGCGCGATGAACGTCCACTTGGTCTGCCGCTCGCTAGGGAGCACCTCGATGCCATTGGAAACGGCAACTTGATTCCGGCCACCTTCATTTCTAAATTGTTGCCCAGCGCTTTCCAACGCATCGAGCAGGGCCGGACTCAAGGCGACCGTCAGCAGAAGAGCCCGCAGTAGCGACATGACACCGGCAGAAAGAGTGGTGCCTGCTGTCCGCCATCCGCGCCTTATATACGGGCGGAGTACGCCGCCAACGTCGTCACGAGCGCCGCTTCAGCCGCTGCGGCGGCCGCCGGCGACACCCGGTCGGGAAGTACGGCTCCGCGGTCAGCCGGCGCCGCCGACACGCCGTATATACCTGGAAGGCGCTAGGTGCCGTCATACTTGACAAGCCGGGGCCTGGGGTCCCCCACCCGATGCGGAGACAAAAGCCGACGGGGAAGTTCGGCTCGGCAGATGCAATCTCGGGTGCATCCAGCCACGACACGGCACCACAATAAACAGTCAGTTGCATTTCTGGCGCTCTGTTGGCATTGCGACAATGCTATCGTCTTTCGTAAAGGCAAACTTACGCGAGCCTCTCCCTGAAACGCTTCAAATTTCACAAACAAGCACAGGAAAGAGGAGCGTTGCTGTGATACAACCGTTTTGATAATCAGAAGGTTGTTCGCTGTCCATGAAAATGCAGCCAGCCACTGGTAACAATACTGGCTCCGAGTGGGAACACAAACGATGCGTGGTTTTGTAGCGATAACTGTCAACGGAAACTTCTCTTTGAGGCATTTTTGTGCTCACTCGGTGTGAGCAACTTTTAGCTTGGACTTTGTAAGGCGCCAACAAGGACGGGCTAACAGGTTCTAAGGAAGGGTACGCTTACATTTCACAGGCTAAAATACCGCTTGCATGATTCTTACAAATCATGGAGTGCAATATGTGCACGAACGAAAGCCTTCGACAGTGTAGGACTTACGTAGGGCTTAAAAGATATCATTGATTATCTTATCAACGTGCACCAACATAGTGACAGTGCACTGAGGACAAAGTTAATCCTATGAATGATCGTAAGGCTTGCATGCCCCCGAAATACCTGAAATCTTGTTCGAAAACAACCAAATTCAGTTCGTGACTGACGTAAAAATAGTGTTCCACATTTGTACGTGGTTTTGAACTGAAAGAGCCGTCTTCAAGATCATTTGGTGTGGTTCACAATGCCGCCCATCTCAAGACCTGTCCTTCTAGTTTCTTAACTCAACGACCGCGAGGACTTACGTCGGACGTGAACGAGGACGTGCACACTGTTTTCGGGAGAATATTTTAAGGTCACCCAGGCATTCATGATATCATGATAACGTCATTGAAATCTTGTCATGCCATTAGCCGTGCGGCGACCGAGGCAAAAGAGATAAACTGTCGTGCCTTTCATTTCTGTCATTTGTGAACGTCATTTGCATATAAAGCGGCCGACAGTTGGCTCTTAGCCAATATTATGCATTACACAAAGAGGTATCAGACATTAAAGCATTGACGAGCATATTTACTAAACAGAGGAACCGCAATGCCTGAAGCAGTTTTTCCCACTTGACGTACACCAGCAGTGATAACTGAGCCTATTTCTTAATATCTGATGCCTCTCCAAATGTCACACATCTTCTTTAAAAGCCACGACAAAATAATACCCGCAGTCCAATTTGGGAATTAGACGTGGTACCAGACGGTTTGACGTAGTCACACGTGTTGTGTGATGAGCTGTCGTGCACAGCAAGATACACACGGCTGAGGTGGGCTACTTGACAACAGCACCGTACGCATTCCGGCATGTGACTGTCGCATGTCCCAAACCGACCAATGATTCACCAGCTGGGGCTCTGCACCCAGCTCTGAGAAACAGCAACGTTACGACCAGGCGCTGTCAGAGTCGGTAGCGGGCGGGGAATTCCGTGCAGTTTCTTGGAGGCGTCATTTCGAGTGCAGCGCTCTCCTTAGCTATTAGACGGGAAACAGCGCTGAGCACGAACTAGACTATTGCACGATTGTAAAATCAACTAACACAGTATTCAGCTGGACTAAAATGCCTTTCCCTTTGATATTTTCCCAGACTAAATAATCTACTAGGTCATCTTTTCACTAGTTGGTACAGTTAACTAGATCACACATCTCACTAAATGAAATGTTTCACCGAATAATTACACAACACCGTTTGTTCGGTAGCTATGCTCTAGAGGCATCGGACTCTCAACGTTTGCTTCTTGTACGTCGTCCTGTTATTGCTCCGTATCCCCCCCCCCCACACACACACACTCACGCCACTGGTTCTGTTACGCCCAACGGCAGCGTAACCGGCATTGCCTTGCGACGAAGCCATGTCTACCGCACAGTAATGACGCAGTTGCAGATAGTTACCCAACCGCAGACATCGTGCATGACGATTACTGAAGACCTGTCAATGACGTCACACCAGTTCCAGAGATATCGGCATGCATATCTTCGACCATCACCGAAGACCATCGCATAAATTAAACGGTCATATCGAAACACATGTGTTCACCTGAATGCTGCGGGGATATGGATCAAACCGGGAGTAACGGCCGACGCGGGCCGGGCGGGAGCGTGGATAACAGGCGAATCCTAAACTGGATGCGATCGGGGAAATGGATCAACTCGACCGGTGTCGCAGCGGTCCCGAAGTTGGTATTATGACCGCTTATGTGATCAGACCATGCAGCACAATATAGTCATGTAATGTGACCACAAACCCACATCTAATGAAGGGTTCATGGCTGGCAGTACGCTCACTTATGCTATACGCCACGGATCCGCCGTAGCTGCTCGCGTAAATACACAACACAGCCAAGGTCAGATCGGTGATTTGTCCTGCCCAGATGCATGCGGTATGAATAATTAATGGAGTTCTTGAGCGGGTTATACCGCTAGTTAAGAAATCATAACTGCATTTACGTAGTGAATTAGACTACTCACAATCGGCGCTGGAAACGCAACAACATGAGTCACTCACGTGTCTACACTCAAGCCAGTGATGCAAAGATTAGTGAATCGGGATGTAGCATGGAAACCTCTAAAACTAACCAATACGCGGGCTAAAATTTAACTCATCACACGACTGGGAAATTTCCGATGTGATGGCAAATCTTTCCAAACTCCCAAACAAACCAAACAGGGCGCATTCTCTCTCATTCAGAGCAATTTGGGCGCAGTGGACAACATGAGCCAACAGCGACCTGTCACCTAAAGCGCTGCCTGATTCCTCATCTGAAGTAGAATTACCCCTATGCATATAACAGACCGCGACTTAACCCGAAAGAAAACGGCAGCGGAAGCTGTAGTTGAACACGGTTGTCAGAAATGATCCTTGGAGTTGTATCATTCCATCAATGAGTCCAATGAAGGGAAGGTCTTAAACGCAAGCGCGCGTGAAATCAACGCGCCATCTTAAATTTCATATTATCTATCACAGACAGAGGCGCATTTTTGTTTGTCTCCTTATATCTCTTTTCTAAGAAGGTGGTTCAGAAGGTGGAACAAAGGATCAAGCTGGATAACAATTAACAAGTCGAGAATGCTGAATGTCTGTTCTAGCAATTATCCAAAAAATTGAACAAACTTTGATAGGCGAAAATAGACCGTAGAAGTAGGCCGGTATAGTAGTAACGTGCCGAGGCAGTGCGAGAACAGAACACGACACACCGGGCGTCAGGTCAGGACAGATCGGTGTACCGACGTGAGATCAGGACAGATCGGTATACCGACGTGAGGTCAGAGCAGATCGGTGTACTGACGCCAAGTGAGGATCGATCGGTGTGCCAACATAAGGTCGGGACAGATCGGTATACCGACGTGAGGTCAAAGCAGATCGGTGTACTGACGCCAAGTGAGGACCGATCGGTGTGCCAACATAAGGTCAGGACAGATCGGTGTACTGACATACGGTCAGGACAGAGCGGTGTACCGACACCAGGTCAGCACAGATCATCGTGTAGACATCAGGACAAATTGGTGTACCGACGTTTGGTTAGGACAGACCGTTTTATCGACGTGAGGTCAGGACAGACTGGTGTTTGAAAAGCACGTACTGCTGAATTATATGGATGGGTTCACTTGCAGTTAAGAGACAAAACAGCAGTTTGTGCAATTCTTACAAATCAGGGAGGGGAAAATGGACACGACCAAAGCCTTTCAAAGGGGACAATTTACATCTTGTCCACAAGGCGTCATTGGTCATTTGCTTCCAACATGGTCACACTGCGCTGAAGATAGCTTTATATTTACGGATCATTCTGTGCTCGCATGTGCCATGATACCTGAGAGGCTTGTTCGAAAATGAAAATAAATCGGCTTACAACTAACTTAAAGCTATGAAGAAACCAGTTACACGCCAACAGATTCCACAACTGAACGTTATACCAGCGGGTTCATTGGAGCCACACATCTTGTGTGATAAGCTGTTATGCATAGTAAGACATAACAGGTGTGATGGGGCGGCCGGCAACATAACCCGACGCCTGCCCGCGTGCGACTGTAAGTCCCGAACCGTCCCATGATTCACCAAGTGGGGTTCTAACCGCAGCTCTGACGAAACCCGACGTTACGGCCGGGCGCTGTCAGAAGGAGGTAACGAGCGGGGCGTTTCATGCCTTCCACGCCTCGCTCGTCTTTCCAGTTACCTTACGTGTCTTCCCTCGCCGAGCAGAGTTTCGAGTCAGAGTCCAGAGCCGAGTTGTCAAACATCGCGTGTTCATAAGATGTGGTCCTGGCGTGGTGAGATGGCACACCAGAGAGATTCCGTGACTAAACAAACACCTCTGCACGTGCATGGAGATGTTGTCGGGAGAGTGACGTTCGAAGCAGCTCTGGTTTTCTTCATGCTGCACTTAAACCTCGTCCGACTCCAACGCGGACGAGGGAAGACACCAGCGTGCAGACCGTGTGTTGTATTAGCAAATTCGGTTTGATACATGTTCGGCGTATCAAGGGCTTTTGACAAAGCCTCCAGCTAGCGTGAGAAGCGCATTTTCAACAAAGCTAAACAGAGCATTGGTCGCGTGGCCCGCCGCTGATGGGACATACGTCACTGGTGCTCTTTCCTGCGAGCCTGGAGAGGAGATAGGAAGGAGCTGATTCGAAGCCGACGCAGGAAAATAATATTGCATGAAGGTACACCGATATGTTAAGTAACTCACCTGTCAGTAGTCGTTTTAGCTTCCACATTGTGACTAGTCATGTCCATTATTTTGTTTAAAGACTTCATGCAACGTGCAAACACTCTCAAAGCCTGCATAAATAATGAGCAGATGTTGTAACGCGGAAACAATTACACCTAACAAGACGCACGTTAGACCTACTTAAAACCAATCTTCCCGCTGCCATAATGAGCATCTCTGCGAATCTATCAATCAAGTCACGCACTGATAACATTCGAACACAATCTTTCGCGCTCAACATCGCAGCCTAAGCTTTACTGAGAGAGCTTAGGTGGTCAACATTGAGGCTTTACAACGTACTCAGCTGCTGAGGCTATATGGTGCCGCTTGCCTCTCACCCTGGCGGGAAGGGCGAGCGCCGCTGGGATTTATCTCCGCAGTTCTGTTTTTTCCACACAAAAAACGCGATTCAGCCCTCTGATCTAAGAAAGCTTAGGTCAATAGGCTGAATCGCGTCCAAGGCGTTTTGGAACGCTTGATGTAATACAAGTGTGTCGTTCAGCTGCTGCTCTATCCAGTTGGTATACTTGCTGAGGTCGGTGTAGACGCTGGGCAAGTCCGCGTCGCCGCAGCCGCGGCCACTCGACACCACGGCCACCAGCCGCTGCCGGCCGGCGGGGCCGACGGCCAGCGGACCGCCGGAGTCGGCGCGACACGCGTCCCGGCCACCGCCGGTCACGTCGGTTGCACACAGCACAAGGCCACCGAAGCCGCCCGGGAACAGCTGGCGCACGAGCGAGTTGGGCGCGGCGCCGTCCAGGTGCAAGCGCTCACATTCGGTCGGATCCGTCACTGTCACGTCCGCCTCCAGCAGCACGGAGGACGGGCGTCCGGCAAACCTCGTCACGCCCCAGCCGGCGACGGTGGCGCGCTGGCCGGGCCGCACCGAACCCAGCTGTGCCGGCTGCTGCCTCACGGCCGCCGACAGCGTCAGCATGGCCAGGTCGTTCTTCAAACCGACACGTTCCGGGTGCACGACGACGCGCAGCACGTCCCGATCGGCGTGCTGGCCGTCGGCTGTGGTGCCGTGCCGGGTCTCACCGAGCCGCACCACCAGCTGACTGGGCGCCACGCTGACCAGACAGTGGGCCGCCGTCAGCACGTGACGCGGGCTGAGCAGTGAGCCGCCGCACAGCCAGCGGACCGAGCCGTCCGGCTGGCGGGCCCCCAGTAGCGCGATGAACGTCCACTTGGTCTGCCGCTCGCTAGGGAGCACCTCGATGCCATTGGAAACGGCAACTTGCTTCAGGCCATCTTCATTTCTAAATTGTTGCCCAGCGCTTTCCAACGCATCGAGCAGGGCCGGACTCAAGGCGACCGTCAGCAGAAGAGCCCGCAGTAGCGACATGACACCGGCAGAAAGAGTGGTGCCTGCTGCCCGCCATCCGCGCCTTATACACGGGCGGAGTACGCCGCCAACGTCGTCACGAGCGCCGCTTCAGCCGCTGCGGCGGCCGCCGGCGACACCCAGCCGGGAAGTACGGCTCCGCGGTCAGCCGGCGCCGCCGACACGCCGTATATACCTGGAAGGCGCTAGGTGCCGTCATACTTGACAAGCCGGGGCCTGGGGTCTCCCGCCCGATGCGGAGACAAAGCCGACGGGGAAGTTCGGCTCGGCAGATGCAATCTCGGGTGCATCCAGCCACGACACGGCACCACAATAAACAGTCAGTTGCATTTCTGGCGCTCTGTTGGCATTGCGACAATGCTATCGTCTTTCGTAAAGGCAAACTTACGCGAGCCTCTCCCTGAAACGCTTCAAATTTCACAAACAAGCACAGGAAAGAGGAGCGTTGCTGTGATACACCGTTTTGATAATCAGAAGGTTGTTCGCTGTCCATGAAAATGCAGCCAGCCACTGGTAACAATACTGGCTCCGAGTGGGAACACAAACGATGCGTGGTTTTGTAGCGATAACTGTCAACGGAAACTTCTCTTTGAGGCATTTTTGTGCTCACTCGGTGTGAGCAACTTTTAGCTTGGACTTTGTAAGGCGCCAACAAGGACGTGCTAACAGGTTCTAAGGAAGGATACGCTTACATTTCACAGGCTAAAATACCGCTTGCATGATTCTTACAAATCATGGAGTGCAACATATGCACGAACGAAAGCCTTCGACAGTGTAGGACTTACGTAGGGCTTAAAAGATATCATTGATTATCAACATAGTGACAGTGCACTGAGGACAAAGTTAATCCTATGAATGATCGTAAGGCTTGCATGCCCCCGAAATACCTGAAATCTTGTTCGAAAACGATCAAATTCAGTTCGTGACTAACGTAAAAATAGTGTTCCACATTTGTACGTGGTTTTGAGCTGAAAGAGCCATCTTCAAGATCATTTGGTGTGGTTCACAATGCCGCCCATCTCAAGACCTAAGTCCTTCTAGTTTCTTAACTCAACGACCGCGAGGACTTACGTCGGACGTGGACGAGGACGTGCACACTGTTTTCGGGAGAATATTTTAAGGTCACCCAGGCATTCATGATATCATGATAACGTCATTGAAATCTTGTCATGCCATTAGCCGTGCGGCGACCGAGGCTAAAGAGATAAACTGTCGTGCCTTTCATTTCTGCCATTTGTGAACGTCATTTGCATGTAAAGCGGCCGACAGTTGGCTCTTAGCCAATGTTATGCATTACACAAAGAGATATCAGACATTGGAGCATTGACGAGCATATTTACAAAACAGAGGAACCGCAATGCCTGAAGCAGTTTTCCCACTTAACGTACACCAGCAGTGATAACTGAGCCTATTTCTTAATATCTGATGCCTCTCCAAATGTCACACATCTTCTTTAAAAGCCACGACAAAATAATACCCGCAGTCCAATTTGAGAATTGGACGTAGTACCAGACGGTTTGACGTGGTCACACGTGTTGTGTGATGAGCTGTCGTGCACAGCAAGATACACACGGCTGAGGTGGGCTACTTGACAACAGCACCGTACGCATTCCGGCATGTGACTGTCGCATGTCCCAAACCGACCAATGATTCACCAGCTGGGGCTCTGCACCCAGCTCTGAGAAACAGCAACGTTACGACCAGGCGCTGTCAGAGTCGGTAGCGGGCGGGGAATTCCGGGCAGTTTCTTGGAGGCGTCATTTTCGAGTGCAGCGCTCTCCTTAGCTATTAGACGGGAAACAGCGCTGAGCACGAACTAGACTATTGCACGATTGTAAAATCAACTAACACAGTATTCAGTTGGACTAAAATGACTTTCCCTTTGATATTTTCCCAGACTAAATAATCTACTAGGTCATCTTTTCACTAGTTGGTACAGTTAACTAGATCACACATCTCACTAAATGAAATGTTTCACCGGATAATTACACAACACCGTTTGTTCGGTAGCTATGCTATAGAGGCATCCGACTCTCAACGTTTGCTTCTTGCACGTCGTCCTGTTATTGCTCCGTATCCCCCCACCCCCCCCCACACACACACTCACGCCACTGGTTCTGTTACGCCCAACGGCAGCGTAACCGGCATTGCCTTGCGACGAAGCCATGTCTACCGCACAGTAATGACGCAGTTGCAGGTAGTTACCCAACCGCAGACATCGTGCATGACGATTACTGAAGACCTGTCAATGACGTCACACCAGTTCCAGAGATATCGGCATGCATATCTTCGACCATCACCGAAGACCATCGCATAAATTAAACGGTCATATCGAAACGCATGTGTTCACCTGAATGCTGCGGGGATATGGATCAAACCGGGAGTAACGGCCGACACGGGCCGGGCGGGAGCGTGGATAACAGGCGAATCCTAAACTGGATGCGATCGGGGAAATAGATCAACTCGACCGGTGGCGCAGCGGTCCCGAAGTTGGTATTATGACCGCTTATGTGATCAGACCATGCAGCACAATATAGTCATGTAATGTGACCACAAACCCACATCTAATGAAGGGTTCATGGCTGGCAGTACGCTCACTTATGCTATACGCCACGGATCCGCCGTAGCTGCTCGCGGAAATACACAACACAGCCAAGGTCAGATCGGTGATTTGTCCTGCCCAGATGCATGCAGTATGAATAATTAATGGAATTCTTGAGCGGGTTATACCGCTAGTTAAGAAATCATAACTGCATTTACGTAGTGAACTAGACTACTCACAATCGACGCTGGAAACGCAACAACATGAGTCACTCACGTGTCTACACTCAAAGATTGGTGAATCGGGATGTAGCATGGAAACCTCTAAAACTAACCAATACGCGGGCTAAAATTTAACTCATCACACGACTGGGAAATTTCCGATGTGATGGCAAATCCCTCCAAACTCCCAAACAAACCAAACAGGGCGCATTCTCTCTCATTCAGAGCAATTTCGGCGCAGTCGACAACATGCGCCAACAGCGACCTGTCACCTAAAGCGCTGTCTGATTTCTCATCTGAAGTAGAATTACCCCTATGCATATAACAGACCGCGACTTAACCCGAAAGAAAACGGCAGCGGAAGCTGTAGTTGAACACGGTTGTCAGAATTGATCCTTGGAGTTGTATCATTCCATCAATGAGTCCAATGAAGAGAAGGTCTTAAACGCAAGCGCGCGTGAAATCAACGCGCCATCTTAAATTTCATATTATCTATCACAGACAGAGGCGCATTTTTGTTTGTCTCCTTATATCTCTTTTCTAAGAAGGTGGTTCAGAAGGTGGAACAAAGGATCAAGCTGGATAACAATTAACAAGTCGAGAATGCCGAATGTCTGTTCTGGCAATTATCCAAAAAATTGAACAAACTTTGATAGGCGAAAATAGACCGTAGAAGTAGGCCGGTATAGTAGTAACGTGCCGAGGCAGCGCGAGAACAGAACACGACACACCGGGCGTCAGGTCAGGACAGATCGGTGTACCGACGTCAGGTCAGGACAGATCGGTATACCGACGTGAGGTCAAAGCAGATCGGTGTACTGACGCCAAGTGAGGATCGATCGGTGTGCCAACATAAGGTCGGGACAGATCGGTGTACTGACATACGGTCAGGACAGAGCGGTGTACCGACGCCAGGTCAGCACAGATCATCGTGTAGACATCAGGACAAATTGGTGTACCGACATTTGGTTAGGACAGACCGTTTTATCGACGTGAGGTCAGGACAGACTGGTGTTTGAAAAGGACGGACTGCTGAATTATATGGATGGGTTCACTTGCAGTTAAGAGACAAAACAGCAGTTTGTGCAATTCTTACAAATCAGGGAGGGGAAAATGGACACGACCAAAGCCTTTCAAAGGGGGCAATTGATATCTTGTCCACAAGACGTCATTGGTCATTTGCTTCCAACATGGTCACACTGCGCTGAAGATAGCTTTATATTTACGGATCATTCTGTGCTCGCATGTGCCATGATACCTGAGAGGCTTGTTCGAAAATGAAAATAAATCGGCTTACAACTAACTTAAAGCTATGAAGAAACCAGTTACACGCCAACAGATTCCACAACTGAACGTTATACCAGCGGGTCCATTGGAGCCACACATCTTGTGTGATAAGCTGTTATGCATAGTAAGACATAACAGGTGTGATGGGGCGGCCGGCAACATAACCCGACGCCTGCCCGCGTACGACTGTAAGTCCCGAACCGTCCCATGATTCACCAAGTGGGGTTCTAACCGCAGCTCTGACGAAACCCGACGTTACGGCCGGGCGCTGTCAGAAGGAGGTAACGAGCGGGGCGTTTCATGCCTTCCACGCCTCGCTCGTCTTTCCAGTTACCTTACGTGTCTTCCCTCGCCGAGCAGAGTCAGAGTCAGAGTCCAGAGCCGAGTAGTCAAACGTCGCGTGTTCATAAGATGTGGTCCTGGCGTGGTGAGATGGCACACCAGAGAGATTCCGTGACTAAACAAACACCTCTGCACGTGCATGGAGATGTTGTCGGGAGAGTGACGTTCGAAGCAGCTCTGGTTTTCTTCATGCTGCACTTAAACCTCGTCCGACTCCAACGCGGACGAGGGAAGACACCAGCGTGCAGACCGTGTGTTGTATTAGCAAATTCGGTTTGATACATGTTCGGCGTATCAAGGGCTTTTGACAAAGCCTCCAGCTAGCGTGAGAAGCGCATTTTCAACAAAGCTAAACAGAGCATTGGTCGCGTGGCCCGCCGCTGATGGGACATACGTCACTGGTGCTCTTTCCTGCGAGCCTGGAGAGGAGATAGGAAGGAGCTGATTCGAAGCCGACGCAGGAAAATAATATTGCATGAAGGTACACCGATATGTTAAGTAACTCACCTGTCAGTAGTCGTTTTAGCTTCCACATTGTGACTAGTCATGTCCATTATTTTGTTTAAAGACTTCATGCAACGTGCAAACACTCTCAAAGCCTGCATAAATAATGAGCAGATGTTGTAACGCGGAAACAATTACACCTAACAAGACGCACGTTAGACCTACTTAAAACCAATCTTCCCGCTGCCATAATGAGCATCTCTGCGAATCTATCAATCAAGTCACGCACTGATAACATTCGAACACAATCTTTCGCGCTCAACATCGCAGCCTAAGCTTTACTGAGAGAGCTTAGGTGGTCAACATTGAGGCTTTACAACGTACTCAGCTGCTGAGGCTATATGGTGCCGCTTGCCTCTCACCCTGGCGGGAAGGGCGAGCGCTGCTGGGATTTATCTCCGCAGTTCTGTTTTTTTCCACACAAAAAACGCGATTCAGCCCTCTGATCTAAGAAAGCTTAGGTCAATAGGCTGAATCGCGTCCAAGGCGTTTTGGAACGCTTGATGTAATACAAGTGTGTCGTTCAGCTGCTGCTCTATCCAGTTGGTATACTTGCTGAGGTCGGTGTAGACGCTGGGCAAGTCCGCGTCGCCGCAGCCGCGGCCACTCGACACCACGGCCACCAGCCGCTGCCGGCCGGCGGGGCCGACGGCCAGCGGACCGCCGGAGTCGGCGCGACACGCGTCCCGGCCACCGCCGGTCACGTCGGCTGCACACAGCACAAGGCCACCGAAGCCGCCCGGGAACAGCTGGCGCACGAGCGAGTTGGGCGCGGCGCCGTCCAGGTGCAAGCGCTCACATTCGGTCGGATCCGTCACTGTCACGTCCGCCTCCAGCAGCACGGAGGACGGGCGTCCGGCAAACCTCGTCACGCCCCAGCCGGCGACGGTGGCGCGCTGGCCGGGCCGCACCGAACCCAGCTGTGCCGGCTGCTGCCTCACGGCCGCCGACAGCGTCAGCATGGCCAGGTCGTTCTTCAAACCGACACGTTCCGGGTGCACGACGACGCGCAGCACGTCCCGATCGGCGTGCTGGCCGTCGGCTGTGGTGCCGTGCCGGGTCTCACCGAGCCGCACCACCAGCTGACTGGGCGCCACGCTGACCAGACAGTGGGCCGCCGTCAGCACGTGACGCGGGCTGAGCAGTGAGCCGCCGCACAGCCAGCGGACCGAGCCGTCCGGCTGGCGGGCCCCCAGTAGCGCGATGAACGTCCACTTGGTCTGCCGCTCGCTAGGGAACACCTCGTCACCGTTGGAAATAGCATCTGGGTCCACGTCATCTACATTTTGAGATTGCAGCCCAGGTCGTTCCAACGCATCGAGCAGAGCCGGACTCAAGGCGACCGTCAGCAGAAGAGCCCGCAGTAGCGACATGACACCGGCAAGAAAGAGTGGTGCCTGCTGCCCGCCATCCGCGCTTTATATACGGGCGGAGTACGCCGCCAACGTCGTCACGAGCGCCGCTTCAGCCGCTGCGGCGGCCGCCGGCGACACTCAGTCGGGAAGTACGGCTCCGCGGTCAGCCGGCGCCGCCGACACGCCGTATATACCTGGAAGGCGCTAGGTGCCGTCATACTTGACAAGCCGGGGCCTGGGGTCCCCCACCCGATGCGGAGACAAAAGCCGACGGGGAAGTTCGGCTCGGGAGATGCAATCTCGGATGCATCCAGCCACGACACGGCACCACAATAAACAGTCAGTTGCATTTCTGGCGCTCTTGTTGGCATTGCGACAATGCTATCGTCTTTCGTAAAGGCAAACTTACGCGAGCCTCTCCCTGAAACGCTTCAAATTTCACAAACAAGCACAGGAAAGAGGAGCGTTGCTGTGATACACCGTTTTTGATAATCAGAAGGTTGTTCGCTGTCCATGAAAATGCAGCCAGCCACTGCTAACAATACTGGCTCCGAGTGGGAACACAAACGATGCGTGGTTTTGTAGCGATAACTGTCAACGGAAACTTTTCTTTGAGGCATTTTTGTGCTCACTCGGTGTGAGCAACTTTTAGCTTGGACTTTGTAAGGCGCCAACAAGGACGGGCTAACAGGTTCTAAGGAAGGATACGCTTACATTTCACAGGCTAAAATACCGCTTGCATGATTCTTACAAATCATGGAGTGCAACATGTGCACGAACGAAAGCCTTCGACAGTGTAGGACTTACGTAGGGCTTAAAAGATATTATTGATTATCTTATCAACGTGCACCAACATAGTGACAGTGCACTGAGGACAAAGTTAATCCTATGAATGATCGTAAGGCTTGCATGCCCCCGAAATACCTGAAATCTTGTTCGAAAACAATCAAATTCAGTTCGTGACTAACGTAAAAATAGTGTTCCACATTTGTACGTGGTTTTTGAACTGAAAGAGCCATCTTCAAGATCATTTGGTGTGGTTCACAATGCCGCCCATCTCAAGACCTGTCCTTCTAGTTTCTTAACTCAACGACCGCGAGGACTTACGTCGGATGTGGACGAGGACGTGCACACTGTTTTCGGGAGAATATTTTAAGGTCACCCAGGCATTCATGATATCATGATAACGTCATTGAAATCTTGTCATGCCATTAGCCGTGCGGCGACCGAGGCTAAAGAGATAAACTGTCGTGCCTTTCATTTCTGTCATTTGTGAACGTCATTTGCATATAAAGCGGCCGACAGTTGGCTCTTAGCCAATATTATGCATTACACAAAGAGGTATCAGACATAAAAGCATTGACGAGCATATTTACTAAACAGAGGAACCGCAATGCCTGAAGCAGTTTTCCCACTTGACGTACACCAGTAGTGATAACTGAGCCCATTTCTTAATATCTGATGCCTCTCCAAATGTCACACATCTTCTTTAAAAGCCACGACAAAATAATACCCGCAGTCCAATTTGAGAATTGGACGTAGTACCAGACGGTTTGGCGTGGTCACACGTGTTGTGTGATGAGCTGTTGTGCACAGCAAGATACACGCGGCTGAGGTGGGCTACTTGACAACAGCACCGTACGCATTCCGGCATGTGACTGTCACATGCCCCAAACCGACCAATGATTCACCAGCTGGGGCTCTGCACCCAGCTCTGAGAAACAGCAACGTTACGACCAGGCGCTGTCAGAGTCGGTAGCGGGCGGGAAATTCCGGGCAGTTTCTTGGACGCGTCATTTTCGAGTGCAGCGCTCTCCTTAGCTATTAGACGGGAAACAGCGCTGAGCACGAACTAGACTATTGCACGATTGTAAAATCAACTAACACAGTATTCAGTTGGACTAAAACGACTTTCCCTTTGATATTTTCCCAGACTAAATAATCTACTAGGTCATCTTTTCACTAGTTGGTACAGTTAACTAGATCACACATCTCACTGAATGAAATGTTTCACCGGATAATTACACAGCACCGTTTGTTCGGTAGCTATGCTCTAGAGGCATCCGACCCTCAACGTTTGCTTCTTGCACGTCGTCCTGTTATTGCTCCATATCCCCCCCCCCCCCCCCCCCCACACACACACACTCACGCCACTGGTTCTGTTACGCCCAACGGCAGCGTAACCGGCATTGCCTTGCGACGAAGCCATGTCTACCGCACAGTAATGACGCAGTTGCAGGTAGTTACCCAACCGCAGACATCGTGCATGACGATTACTGGAGACCTGTCAATGACGTCACACCAGTTCCGGAGATATCGGCATGCATATCTTCGACCATCACCGAAGACCATCGCATAAATTAAACGGTCATATCGAAACGCATGTGTTCACCTGAATGCTGCGGGGATATGGATCAAACCGGGAGTAACGGCCGACACGGGCCGGGCGGGAGCGTGGATAACAGGCGAATCCCTAAACTGGATGCGATCGGGGGAAATGGATCAACTCGACCGTTGGCGCAGCGGTCCCGAAGTTGGTATTATGACCGCTTATGTGATCAGACCATGCAGCACAATATAGTCATGTAATGTGACCACAAACCCACATCGAATGACGAGCTCATGGCTGGCAGTACGCTCACTTATGCTATATGCTACGGATCCGCCGTAGCTGCTCGCGGAAATACACAACACAGCCAAGGTCAGATCGGTGATTCGTCCTGCCTAGATGCATGCAGTATGAATAATTAATGGAATTCTTGAGCGGGTATACCGCTAGTTAAGAAATCATAACTGCATTTACGTAGTGAACTAGACTACTCACAATCGACGCTGGAAACGCAACAACATGGAGTCACTCACTTGTCTACACTCAAAGATTGGTGAATCGGGATGTAGCATGGAAACCTCTAAAACTAACCAATACGCGGGCTAAAATTTAACTCATCACACGACTGGGAAATTTCCGATGTGATGGCAAATCTCTCCAAACTCCCAAACAAACCAAACAGGGCGCATTCTCTCTCATTCAGAGCAATTTCGGCGCAGTCGACAACATGCGCCAACAGCGACCTGTCACCTAAAGCGCTGTCTGATTTCTCATCTGAAGTAGAATTACCCCTATGCATATAACAGACCGCGACTTAACCCGAAAGAAAACGGCAGCGGAAGCTGTAGTTGAACACGGTTGCCAGAATTGATCCTTATGTGTAGTTTGTGTATCATTATGTGTAGTATGTGTAGTATCATTCCATCAATGAGTCCAATGAAGAGAAGGTCTTAAACGCAAGCGCGCGTGAAATCAACGCGCCATCTTAAATTTCATATTATCTATCACAGACAGAGGCGCATTTTTGTTTGTCTCCTTATATCTCTTTTCTAAGAAGGTGGTTCAGAAGGTGGAACAAAGGATCAAGCTGGATAACAATTAACAAGTCGAGAATGCCGAATGTCTGTTCTAGGAATTATCCAAAAAATTGAACAATTTGATAGGCGAAAATAGACCGTAGAAGTAGGGCCGGTATAGTAGTAACGTGCCGAGGCAGCGCGAGAACAGAACACGACACACCGGGCGTCAGGTCAGGACAGATCGGTGTACCGACGTCAGGTCAGGACAGATCGGTATACCGACGTGAGGTCAAAGCAGATCGGTGTACTGACGCCAAGTGAGGATCGATCGGTGTGCCAACATAAGGTCGGGACAGATCGGTTGTACTGACATACGGTCAGGACAGAGCGGTGTACCGACGCCAGGTCAGCACAGATCATCGTGTAGACATCAGGACAAATTGGTGTACCGACATTTGGTTAGGACAGACCGTTTTATCGACGTGAGGTCAGGACAGACTGGTGTTTGAAAAGGACGGACTGCTGAATTATATGGATGGGTTCACTTGCAGTCAAGAGACAAAACAGCAGTTTGTGCAATTCTTACAAATCAGGGGAGGGGAAAATGGACACGACCAAAGCCTTTCAAAGGGGGCAATTTATATCTTGTCCACAAGACGTCATTGGTCATTTACTTCCAACATGGTCACACTGCGCTGAAGATAGCTTATATTTACGGATCATTCTGTGCTCGCATGTGCCATGATACCTGAGAGGCTTGTTCGAAAATGAAAATAAATCGGCTTACAACTAACTTAAAGCTATGAAGAAACCAGTTACACGCCAACAGATTCCACACTGAACGTTATACCAGCGGGTCCACTGGAGCCACACATCTTGTGTGATAAGCTGTTATGCATAGTAAGACATAACAGGTGTGATGGGGCGGCCGGCAACATAACCCGACGCCTGCCCGCGTACGACTGTAAGTCCCGAACCGTCTCATGATTCACCAAGTGGGGTTCTAACCGCAGCTCTGACGAAACCCGACGTTACGGCCGGGCGCTGTCAGAAGGAGGTAGCGAGCGGGGCGTTTCATGCCTTCCACGCCTCGCTCGTCTTTCCAGTTACCTTACGTGTCTTCCCTCGCCGAGCAGAGTTTCGAGTCAGAGTCCAGAGCCGAGTCCAGTCAAACATCGCGTGTTCATAAGATGAGGTCCTGGCGTGGTGAGATGATACACCAGAGAGATTCCGTAGCCAGACAAACACCTCTGCACGTGCATGGAGATGTTGTCGAGGGGGTAATGTTCGAAGCAGCTTTGTCTTTCCTCACACTGCACTAAAACCTCGTCCGACTCCAACGCGGACGAGGGAAGACACCAGCGTGCAGACCGTGTGTTGTATTAGCAAATTCGGTTTGATACATGTTCAGCGTATCAAGGGCTGTTGACAAAGCCTCCAGCTAGCGTGAGAAGCACATTTTCAACAAAGCTAAACAGAGCATTGGTCGCGTGGCCCGCATCGCCCGTCGCCACTGCAGAGGCACATCACCCCACCACCGTCCTCCCAATCCGCCCGCTCTCCGGCCCCTGCCTTGAAGCCTCCGCGCGCGCGCCGGTCGGACCCGCGCCGTCCTCCAATTCCATTAGATCGGGCCTAGATGGGGGCCGGCATCAGCCGGCGTTGGCCGCCTCGATCTCGCGCCGCACGATCGTCTTGTACTCGTCGAAGCCGCCCTCCAGCGCCTTGACGGTGCCGTCCGCGCAGACCCAGAGCTCGCGGCACACCATGCGGATGAGGCGCTCGTCGTGAGAGACGAGGATCACGCCACCCTGCGGGCGCGACGGCGCGTCAGAGCGGCAGCACGGGGCCAGCCAGCCGCCGCCACAGACAGGCGCACGGCCGGCGCGCATCAGGCCATGCTACTGGGGTCCCTGGACACGCGCTGGAGGTAGCCACGGGTCATTGCTCCATTTGCCACAAGCTGGGAACAAGGATGTCCGTCTTTATGCTGTACGGGATAAGTAACAGACCATATACCGGATCCCTGCTCACCGCCCGAAAAGACCTTACTCTGGTGATCAGCAAAGAGCCCAGCGGGCATCACTATAACCCTACATCATCGTCATCACATGAGAGCAAGCGGCCAACAACACTGAGCCAGCTGAACACCGCCGCGCCCGGCTTCTTCGAGCGCCACGCCGCAGCAGCGCTCCAGCGCCGCGGCTCTCTCGGCGACACGGCCTGCCCGCCCGCTCCAGCGTCCCGTACTCAGTGGGACCGGCGACAAACTCACGTTGAAGCGGTTGATGGCGTGTCCGAGCGCCTCGATCGTCTCGATGTCCAGGTGGTTGGTCGGCTCGTCCAGTATGAAGAAGTTGGGTCGCGCCATGCAGAGCGCGGCAAAAGCCACGCGCGACTTCTGACCCCCGGAGAGACTGCCCACCTGGCGGCCAGAGCGGTCACGGTCAGCGTGGGTCCGGCGAACACGAGGGAACCAACACCATACCATCAGCAACCCCTGGTGTAATCGCTGTGGATCGCTGGAAAAGTTTCGCAGGTCAGATGAAGCGCAGTATAAAGCGTAGTATTCAAGGGAAAAATGATGCATCACATGACTGCAAAGTGCGATGGATTAGCATTGCCAAACCCACCAGCGAGACACGCGTAGATACATCGAAAAAGTGTTTAAAGACGCAAACCACTGTCGAGATACCTCACACTGTGTTCTCCCACATTGGTTGTCATATGGCTCGAGAGTGTAGCACACGACGTTTGGCAGGTAACAAGCGCAACTCTCGACAGAGACAAATCTGAACATCGCCCCCAGTTCCGTTTCCGCCGACACACCAACCGCTGACACCATGAGCCGTCATCCAAGTGGCGGCGACCCGCAGGCAATAGTTAATCCCACTCCCGACAGATGTCTCAGCTGCCACGCCGTTGGCCCGCGAGCGATAGACGACACGGCCGGCCGCCGCAGCGGCGATGCGCCGGCGCCTCCGAGCCGTCTCCGGCCGGAGTCGGCGGCGGGGCCGGTCGAGCCGCACCTGCTGCGTGGCCAGGTCCCCGGACACGCCGAAGCTGCCCAGCTGCTGGCGGTACTCCTCCACCGGCCGACCTGCCGGCCAGGCCCCGATCAGCGCTCAGCACCCCCAGCGGCAGCCACAGCTGCCGGCCTGCACGCTCGCCACAACCCTTAATCCGCTTGTTGCATTATACGATACAGAGCAACGTATTTGGATTTATCTCAGAAGCCTGTGGCATTCATTAATATATGGCTGCATCATGCGGTGTCCACGTCCACGCAAGGATGTAAGTAAAATAGAATAAAAATCGTCCCAAAAGAAAAAAAACTGTCACTCGCCCGCCACGCGGCGTCAGCAGAAAATGAAACACAGACTGCTAGCCTACATCACTGCTGTTGGCTTGTCATCCGACCTTAATGTCCGCAACACTCTCATGTTCCACGGTACATATCCGAGACTACACGCCAGCAAGGCAATAGCATGCTCATTTACGTTGTTATCCTTGTATGTTCATTCGTGTGCTAGCACTCCTGCCTCAAACAACCGTGTTTCGACCATTCACTTCCCGTGCGTTCTGTCCACCTGTGTGTCTGGACAAGACCATACAGCAGTGCCTGCTCACATATCCCCGCGCTCTGTGGTGCTCACCTGGGAACCGTTTTGGCCAGCAGCTGGATCGAGTGCACGGTCATGTCTAGCTGGTCCACGTGGTGCTGCGAGAAGAACGCGATCTTGAGGTTGCGGTGCGCGTGCCGCATGCCAGCCACCGGCGACAGGTCGTCCATCAGGATCTTCAGCAGCGTCGTCTTGCCGGCGCCGTTCTCTCCCCACCTGGCGGCGGACGGAGCAACTGGTCACTTATCGGCCGCCAACAGAGCCCGCCAGCGAGGCCCTCAAGCCGTCGGGAGGGGGCAAGTGAGCGGAGATCGGAAAAGAGGGAGCCGTGCTCCCGCTGGTACCCGCTACACCAGCAGCCTCACTCACAATGCAGATGCCGTGACTCCATGCTGGTACTGAGGTCGACCTTGCGGAAGATGTAGCGGTCGGAAGTGGGGGTAGCGGAAGTCGACCTCGTCCAGCTGCAGCACGGGCGGGTTTAGCGGCTCGGTGGCGGGGAACTTGAGCACCACCTCCCCCTCCGGCACGATTCGGCACCAGCACCGGACTGAGGAGGCACACAGGCGAACGGTGATCACCCCCGGAGGACTGGGAGCGGGTCACACAGCGAACGGTGGAGGTACACAGGCGGAGCGGCCGGGAGATGGCCGTGACAGCGGTGGACGGCGTACGGATAACAGACGGGGAATGACAGCTACCACTCCGATGGTAGAGCACAACCGCCGCGCACGACACCGACACACGGCCGGAGCGGCAGCGTACACACTCCGATGGAAGAGCACAACCGCCGCGCACGACACCGACACACGGTCGGAGTGGCAGCGTACACACTCCGATGGCGGAGCACAACCGCCGCACGACACCGACACACGGCCGTAGCGGCATGTACACACTCCGATGGCAGAGCACAACCGCCGCGCACGACACCGACACACGGTCGGAGCGGCAGCGTACACACACTCCGATGGCAAGCACACCGCCGCGCACGACACCGACACACGGTCGGAGTGGCAGCGCACACACTCCGATGGCGGAGCACAACCGCCGCGCACGACACCGACACACGGTCGGAGCGGCAGCGTACACACTCCGATGGCAGACTACAACCCGCGCACGACACCGACACACGGTCGGAGCGGCAGCGTACACACTCCTCCGATGGCAGACTACACCGCCGCGCACGACAACCGACACACGGTCGGAGCGGCAGGGTACACACTCCGATGGCGGAGCACAACCGCCGCGCACGACACCGACACACGGCCGGAGCGGCAGGGTAACACTCTCCGATGGCAGACTACAACCGCCGCGCACGACACCGACACACGGTCGGAGCGGCAGCGTACACACTCCGATGGCAGAGCACAACCGCCGCGCACGACACCGACACACGGTCGGAGCGGCAGGTACACACTCCGATGCGGAGCACAACCGCCGCGCACGACACCGACACACGGCCGGAGCGGCAGGTACACACTCCGATGGCAGAGCACAACCGCCGCGCGCGACACCGACACACGGTCGGAGCGGCAGCGTACACACTCCGATGGCGGAGCACAACCGCCGCGCACGCACCCACACGGTCGGAGCGGCGCGTACACACTCCGCGCCGCGGTCGGACTCCCACTGCCGCGGCGTTCGGCATGCTACAACACGCAGCCGTTCGACCGCACAGCTTGGTGAGTTCAATGAATGCTGCGCTTACTCCACCTCATCCTATGGAAGACATGTCACTTACAGCTTTTCCAGCATCTTGATCTTGCTCTGGACCAGCGACGCTCTCTTGGCATTATATCTGAACTTGTCGATGAACTCCTGGGCGTGTGCCCTAAACGCCATCTGAAGAGATCCAGACAAGCACAACCATGAAGACACGAACATTTCGGACAGGGCCAGGCCGGGCATCAGTCCCTGACTCGCCTAAGACTGCGTCTCAGCTGACGCGTAAGCGGTAGTGCCCGTTGGCAGCACGCCATTCAGCCGTCGGAGGGTTGCGGAATACAGGCGCGCGCTACAGAGCGACACGCTGAACCACCCGGGAGACAAGCATCGGCGACGAAACGAACTCAACGACACGGCAGCCAGGGTTGTGAGATCGAGGAGATAAAACACAAGCCACAGGTGCTGAGATCCTGCCGTTCTTTTGACCAGCCAGCCGAGGTCGTCAAGTGACCCTGTAACAAAACTGACACGAAGCAGAGTCCTGTTGGCACTTACCTGAGCTTCATACTCCCGTTGCTGATTCTTCATCTTCTCCGTCTTGGCTTTCACAAAGTGCTCATAGTTACCTCTGCAAGCAGAAGGGTGGGCGGTATACAATAATACCCAGAGCACTGAAGTTACAGATCCCAAATAGGTAGCAACATATATCAACACGCATTATCGCGTTATGCGTATCACTTACACTGCAAACGCCTTCATAATTCCACTTTTATCGTGCGTCTCAACTAATCTTCGCCCCACTGACGTGTGCTGCTAATACAACAAGCCAGAACGTCTCCTGAACAGTGCCTCAAAACTCCCGCTTACGCCACCTGGGTCCGAGCGCCGTCACAGACGACACCAAAAGACCACGCCCAGAGGCCGGGCGTGGGTGGCGACGCGGCGGCCGTCCTCACTTGTAGCAGTCGATCTTCTGGTTGTGCAGGAAGAGAATGTCGGTGGGCACCACCTCGAGGAACTGGCGGTCGTGCGACACCACCAGCAGCGTCGACGGCCACGTCTGCAGGTAGTCCTCCAGCCAGATGATGGCCTTCATGTCCAACATGTTCGTCGGTTCGTCCAGCAGCAGAAGGTCCGGCCTGGCAGGCGCGGGCGCCCCCGTCAGCGGCCGCTCGCAGTGGTCTGACGTATGTCAGCAGGGCGTCCAGTGCCACACTGACAGTGTCAGCGACGAGCCAGGTCTATCGCGGTATGTAAGGCAAGCTCGCCATCGCTGGTGCCGGCGGTGAGGCTGTGCGCTACCGCCCGCAGGAGCGGTGAGTGACCACGAACGTTCTCAGGTCTCACACAGTGTCGTCATGGACCACAAAGCACACGCTTGGGGCGTGGCGGTACCGCCAGACGAGAGCGCGCACACTTCCCATTGACTAGCAGCCATGAGATCAGCCTCGCACCGCTTCACAAGAGGCCAGCTGCGACACGCACAGCTGGCGAACTCACTTTGAGAATAGGCCTGCGAGCTCACTACGAGAAGTGGCCCGAGATCTCGCTGTGAGAAAGCCTCCGAGCTGACTGTGAGAAGGCCTGCGAGCTGATTGTGGGAAGGGGCCTGCGAGCTCATGAGAAGGGGCCTGAGATCTCACTGTGAGAAGGCTTGCGAGCTGACTGTGAGACGGCCTGCGAGATGACTGTGAGAAGTCCTGTGAGCTGACTGTGAGAAAGCCTGCGAGCCGACTGTGAGAAAGCCTGCGAGCTGACTGTGAGAAGTCCTGCGAGCTGACTGTGAGAAGGCCTGCGAGCTGACTGTGAGAAGTCCTGCGAGCTGACTGTGAGAAGTCCTGCAAGCTGACTGTGAGAAGGCCTGCAAGGTGATTGTGAGAAGAGGCCTGTGAGCTCACTGTGAGAAGAGGCCTGCGAGCTGACTGTGAGAAGAGGCCTGCGAGCTGACTGTGAGAAGAGGCCCGCGAGCTCACTGTGAGAAGAGGCCTGCGAGCTCACTGTGAGAAGAGGCCTGCGAGCTGACTGTGAGAAGAGGCCTGCGAGCTCACTGTGAGAAGAGGCCTGCGAGCTCACTGTGAGAAGAGGGCGCGGGCGAGCGCCAGCCGCATCCGCCAGCCGCCGGAGAACTCGCGGGTGGGCCGCTTCTGCATCTCGGGGCTGAAGCCGAGACCACGCAGGATAACCGCTGCGCGCGCCGGCGCCCGGTCCGCGTCCGAGGCCTGCAGGCGCGCGTACACCTCCGACAGCTGCTCCGAGAGGTTGGCGTCCTGGTGGCTGGAGACGGGAGATGAGGGTCACCACGGCACGGCATCCTGGTGGCTGGAGACGGGAGGGGAGGGTCACCACGGCACGGCGTCCTGGTGGCTGGAGACGGGAGGGGAGGGTCACCACGGCACGGCGTCCTGGTGGCTGGAGACGGGAGGGGAGGGTCACCACGGCACGGCGTCCTGGTGGCTGGAGACGGGAGGGGAGGGTCACCACAGCACGGCATCCTGGTGTCCGGAGACGAGGGGGAGCGATCAACACGTCGGAAATACGCCACAGTACGAACCACCATGTTCTAATAAACGGACATACTGGTGTCCGGAATACGCAACAGATAACTGTATTGGGTCCATTGGTCCTTCCACTAACGCCCAATAACATACACACAACATGACCAACTGCAACGAGTAAGCTGACGCCCGTTCTTCACAGAAGAGGCAGCGTTTTCCCTGCCGTTCACAGTCGTTACGGCTAGTTAGTGATGGCCCATCTTGCGGTCATTCTATCAATCTGGTCTTGTGACTACGCTAGCCGCAAGACCACCGCAGTCTACTGGCGTTTGTAGCATTGCCCACACGTCCACAGGCGGGGTGTTTGCTGACAAACCGGGAAGCGTCTTGTAGGTGACGTATTTCCATTGTGGCGTCATCGGCCGGGGAGCTACCGCCGCATTCTCGCGTGCCGATTGACCTCACCTCACCAAGTGACCACCGCCGGAGTCGGGGGGGGGGGGGGGGGGAAGGGGAGGGGGAGGGGGAGGTCACCGTCCCGTGTAAATCCTCCCAGTCGTTGCTACTATCGTGGAGAGGGTTGTTCAACGCCAGATGCGCTCCAGTCTGTCCAGAAATCATCTTCATGTCTCAGCCCAGCGTGGTCTGAGCCCGCACCATTCCGTCGGAATCTCTCCCCCGGGCGTCCCAGACCGGACTCCGGGAGTCATGAACCGCTGACCATGGCTGGCTGGGCTCCATGGCTGTGGTTCGATCCATGGCTGGATTCGGTCCATGACTGAATTCGGTCCATGGCTGGAGTTCGGTCGATGGCTGGAGTTTGATCCATGGCTGGCGTCCAGTCTATGGCTGAACGTCGGTCCATGGCTGGAGGTCGGCCGATGGCTGGAGGTCGGTACATAGCTGGTGTTCGGTCCATGGCTAGATATTGATCCACGGCTACAGTTCGGTTCGGATCGGTCCATGAAGTTCGCGACTGTTCGCCCTCGTTCGTCCAACGGCGTTGGCCTCGGGCCGTTGCTTCTCCAGGTTGAAAAGATTATGACCCAATTTCGATACCCTGCGCTTGACGTTTCTTACACTGTGCAAACTTTATGTCATCATGTTATGCAACACGATAGCATACCCTTGGGTAACACGATTTTCTTATCTTTATCACGAAAACGGAGGTGAATTTTAACATCAGATTGCTACCATAAATGTACCAACAATGTTACAATGTTGTGTAGTCAAAACAGCCCACATGTGGAAGTCCTGAAAATGCGATAGAACAAGTTTTAAAAATGCACTGCCTGTCCCTGAAACTCTCTGGCGCTATGCTCACTGCTGCAAGCATATAGCCCCGTCCAAACAGCGACCGACCGTGTCGGCCCGGGCCGCGCCGAGGCCGCTCAGTAACAACATCTTCAGCAACGCCGGCATCCACTCTCGCCGCCGTCCGAGCGCTCACCCGTCGTTGATGCGCGCGGTGAGGTGGCGCTCCCGCGCCAGCAGCTCCTCCCGCGCCGTGTCGCACTCCAGCACCGACTGCAGCGCCTCCGTCTCGTCGCCGGTGACCTCCTGCTCCACGTGCAGCACGCTCACGTGCGAGGGGATCACCAGCTGGCCGCTGGAACAGCGCCGCCGGCCGTGAGAGGCGGCGGCGGGCCGCCGACAGGCGCCGGTGGTGCCCCGCAGTTTGTATCATCAGGCGGCAGACCAAGGTCTGTTCGGCTACGAAACCGAGCGCCAGCAATGCGTCAAGCAAGAACGAGTGGACGATGGAGTAACGGGTCGGTGATTTACGAATGAACATGTGCATGACAGGCTCTCACGACAGTTTGATGATTTGTTTACGGCATTCGCGTGATTTAGATGATGACACCAACATCGCATCTCTGTCGCCAGCTGACGGGTAGACGTCGGCAAAATACCAAGGTACGAATTGAGTCCGACACGTTTTCAAGCGCACTTACTCCATGAATACGTCAAACGCTTCATATTTCCCTCTAAAAGATGACGTCATCACTTCGCGTAACTCGCTTCACATACAGACAATGAGCCTCTTGAGACGGAGGTAACGGACAAAACACACCGAAGCGAAGGCCTTGGACGAGTGGGCATCACGTGCGCGTGTCGCACCGGGGTGATTCGATCTTTCGATCGTGCGCAAGGTGAAGTTCTTTTACACTCATTGCATGGCGTGTTTTCCGTTTAGCAGCTGGCGTGTTGGTGGTGGTGAAGCAGCCGCGGGATTCACCCACCTGGAAATCATTCGCAGCATGGTGGTCTTGCCGAGGCCGTTCCTGCCCACATAGCCGTACCGCCGGCCGTACACCAGCGTTATGTCCGCCCCGGTCATCAGCACCCTGCCGAGACACGGCGGCACGGGTCAGGGGGCACACTGACATCAGGTGCACCCAGTGGGGATGTGGTGGGTGCACACCCTGACCTCGTCTGACCTCGGCCTCCTGCAGGGACAGGGCAGACGGCGCACGCTTCGTCAACAACACCACGCGAGGACGTGATGGACGGTGCAGGACACGCTGACACCGGCATCCCTCTTCCGCGGACATGGCGCAGAGGGTTCAGAATAGACACTGATATCAGCATGCTCCACAGGAATGCTGGGCAGGCAACACACTATAGTCACCAACATCTTTCCCACTCACCGCCACCGCCCTTCGCGCACGTCGCATGTGCGTGCTTTGCCCCCCCCCCCCCCCGCCCCCCACTCTACTCCCACCGCACCCACTTGTCTCCGATGGTAATGTCGAAGTTCTCGATGCGAATGTCCTTGCACATGTTGGCGCCGCGGGCTTCTGCGCGCACGTCGCGTTTGGAGATGACCTGCGAGGCGCTGGCCGTCTTCTCGGCCAGGCTGGCCGCCGCTGGCGCCGGTGCCGCGCTCTGCTTCTCCAGCTTCTTCTTGATCTTCTCCTCAGCCTTCTCCAGCTTCTTGGTGTCCACGCGCTAGCGGCGGATGGCAGAGCGGAGGGGGGTGAGGTGAGCACTAGTCGATGAGAGAGAGAGGTGTGAAGTGAGCACTCGTCGATGAGAGGGAGATGTGAGGTGAGCACTCGCCGGTGAGACGGAGGGGTGAGACGAGCACTCGGCGGTGAGACGGAGGTGTGAGGTGAACACTCGCCGGTGAGAGGGATGTATGGGGTGAAGACTCGACTGTGAGAGGGAGGTATGAGTTGAACACTCGCCTGTGAGAGGAAAGGGTGGGGTGAGCACTTGCCGGTGAGGTGAGCACTCGTCGGTGAGATGAAGGTGTGACGTGAGCACTCGTCGGTGAGAGGAAGGTGTGAGGTGAGCACTCGCCGGTGAGAGGAAGGTATGAGGTGAACGCTTGCCGGTGAGACGGAGGTGTGAGGTGAACACTCGCCGATGAGAGGGAGGTGTGAAGTGAACACTCGTCGGTGAGATGAGGGTGTGAGGTGAGCACTCACCGGTGAAACGGAGGTGTGAGACGAACACTCGCCGGTGAGAGGGATGTGTGAGGCAAGCACTCGCCGGTGAGGGGATGTGTGAGGTGAACTCACTTGTGAGAGGGAGGTGTGAGATGAATACTCGCCTGTGAAAGGGGGGGTTAGGGAAGCACTCGCCTGTGAGATGGGGGTGTGAGGTGACCACTCGCCGGTGAGAGGCAGGTGTGAGGTGAGCACTCGCCGGTGAGAGAGAGGGGTGATGTGAGCACTCGCCGGTGAGAGGGAGGTGTGAGGTGAGCACTTGCCGGCGAGAGAGGGGTGAGTTGAGCACTCATCGGTGAGAGTGAGGGGTGAAGTGAGCACTCGCCAGTGAGAGGGAGGGTGAGGTAGTTCGCCATCGTGTTCACGTTGCCGAGACCTTAGCACGATACTACAACCGTTTTCGCTAAAGATCTAAGCCTGGCGTAGATGTACGGACAGGGGTCAAAGGTACTGGACACACTTCCTGGAAGTTTAACATTGACGCTGTGACCATGCACGAAAACAGATGGCTTTATATGGGGTTTGGGTTTTCTGCTCTCCTCTTTGCGGTCATTGCAAGCTACCACCGAATCCTTCTGGATTACTGATGGCCACAACACCAAACAAGTCTGGTCTCTTCTGACACATCAGCCATGCAGAAAAAGGCCGGTCCTGATGGTCAGCCGTGATTACCTCAAGCATTTTAGGTCAGAACTCAGTCTCACTACATCTGCCAATGGAGCTGAGGTGCCGCACATGTGCTTTCACAGCCAGACAGCAGCTGAGTGGTCAAGGACAGGGAGCCGCAAAAGATCCGGGCCTAGCCTCCATCGTTCCACTACCGTACCCGGCCCCGTCTCATTCAATTCAAGTCAATGCCATCCCATCGCGTCCCATCTCATCTCATCTCATCTCATCTTATCAAATCACATCACATCACATCAATCACACCACATCACATCTCATCCCATTCCATTCCATTCCACCCAATCCCGTTCAATCCAATTCCCACACCCCTGAGCGGGACTGACCGAGACGACCTCCTTCTGCGCCAGCCAGATGCTGGGCATCTCCTGGACCGTGTCGTCTCCGGCCAGCGAACCCAGGTGCACGGGCGCCTCCAGTCGCTTCCGGCCGCCGTTGGCCACCTGGTGGCCGTCCGGAGCACTAACTCGCAGCTGCGCCATCACCCGGTCACAAAGCAGGCTGCCGATCACCACCCCGGTCAGGGTTACGGTCAGGTCACCGACAGGTCACGCTCAAGGCCACTGTACCCTGCACAGAACAACGGCGGAGAAGACCTCGCGCACAGGTCGACGTCGAGACCGCAGTCCCCGCTGGAATGTGGTGTTTAGCATAGCCTCCACCAATTCCTTCGCTCCTCGCCACCCACTAAGCGTTCACCGCTGGTGGACACTGGCGTTGTCACGCATGGTCGGATTGAGACGTACTGATTACGTTTGTCAATTCAACATATGAGATTTGATGACAGAGAGCACGCCTTAGTAGGCGCAAGCGGACCGCATAAGCAAGTCGGTAAGCAAATCCGTACCAGGGGCAACATGAGAACAGAGCACGACGGACCAGAAGTTAGGTCAGGATAGAACGGTGTATCGACGTCAGGTCACGACAGAGCGGTGTATCGACGTCAGGTCAGAACAGAGCGGTGTATCGATGTCAGGTCAGGACAGGAACGGTGCATCGGCGCAGGTCAGGACAGAGCGGTGTACCAACGTCAGGTCAGGACAGAGCGGTGCGCCGTCAGGTCAGGACAGAGCGGTGCACCGACGGCAGGTCAGGAAAGAAGCGGTGCACCGACGTCAGGTCAGAACAGAGCGGTGGTACCGACGTCAGGTCAGGACAGATCGGTGCAAACGACGGCACGTCAGGACAGATCGGTGCACCGACGTCAGGTTAGGACAGAGCGGTGTACCGACGTCAGGTCAGGACAGAGCGGTGCGGCCGACGGCAGGTCAGGACAGAGCGGTGCACCGGGCGTCAGGTCAGAACAGAGCGGTGTACCGACGTCAGGTCAGGACAGAGCGGTGCAACGACGGCACGTCAGGACAGAGCGGTGCACCGACGTCAGGTCAGGACAGATCGGTGTACCGACGGCACGTCAGGACAGATCGTGCACCGACGTCAGTTAGGACAGATCGGTGTTACCGACGTCAGGTTAGGACAGATCGGTGTACCGACGTCAGGTCAGGACAGATCGGTGTACCGACGTCAGGTCAGGACAGATCGGTGTACCGACGGCAGGTCAGGACAGGTCACAAACACTGACCGAAACCACGTGCTCGCTGTCGTCGCCGGCCACCTGCTCTACGATGCCGCCGATCGCCTCGTACACGTCATCGCCGGACTCAAACTCCTCGCCCGAGTCGAGCACCCCTGCCGGCGAGGGGGCGTGCCAGAGGTCAGTTCCACTCCGCCGCCAGGTCGCGGCTCATTTACCCACAGCCGTGGCATCGGACGACCCCGTGACCCCCTCCCCGTCCCGTGCTGTCGGCAGTCATTTTAGCTTGTACACTTTGACTGGCCATGTCCATCATTTTGCTTGAAGACTTGATGCAACGTGCAAGTACTCTGGTTACAGCTCGCACATAAAGTGTGAGAATGTTGCATCGCGGAAATAGTCGAATAAATGTGGAGCGTGTAAAAAGCGTGTCTAAAAAGGTAAGGAAATGCGTGCCAAATGTTACCGCCCGTAAATGGTGCCACTTGCATACGGCGGATATTCGGCAAACACATTTTTCGCATGGAAGTTATCGAAAAAGTAGTGCCCAAAATCATCACGACTGGTCAGCCAACAAAATACTTTTCTTTCAAAACTCCAAGCATAGCATTTTCCAGGATTCTTGAGACATCAGGACGTAGACATACCAGGACAACTCGGCAATGACCACAAAAGTATTGGGAAAACATATTATTTCCAACCTAACATTCTAACACCAACTGCAGCCAGGAGCTACAACAGCGAATTTCTACCCCAAAGTTTCCTCAACATGAGTCACAGTTGTAGTTCGAAGATTAGCAGCATCTTGACACGGCCCATGTGACATGGGCTTGAAACCATTCTTCCCGCTACCACAACGACAATCTCTGCGAGTCTACTGATCAAGTCCCCTGCCGATAACACTCGAAGCCAACCTTCCCAGCTCAACACCACGGTCAAGCTCTACTGAAAAAAACCTGGTGTCAAAAGGTTGAGCCACGTCCAAGGCGTTTTCATGTAAAACAGGTGTGTGGTTCAGCTGCCGCCACATCCAGTCCATATACTTGCTGAGGCCGGTGTAGACGCTGGGCAAGCCCGCGTCGCCGCAGCCGCGGCCACTCGACACCACGGCCACCAGCCGCTGCCGGCCGGCGGGGCCGACGGCCAGCGGACCGCCGGAGTCGGCGCGACACGCGTCCCGGCCACCGCCGGTCACGTCGGCTGCACACAGCATACGGCCACCGAAGCCGCCCGGGAACAGCTGGCGCACGAGCGAGTTGGGCGCGGCGCCGTCCAGGTGCAGGCGCTCACATTCGGTCGGATCCGTCACTGTCACGTCCGCCTCCAGCAGCACGGAGGACGGGCGTCCGGCAAACCTCGTCACGCCCCAGCCGGCGACGGTGGCGCGCTGGCCGGGCCGCACCCGAACCCAGCTGTGCCGGCTGCTGCCTCACGGCCGCCGACAGCGTCAGCATGGCTAGGTCGTTCTTGAAGCCAACATGTTCCGGGTGCACGACGACGCGCAGCACGTCCCGATCGACGTGCTGGCCGTCGGTGGTCGTGCCGAGCCAGGTCTCACCGAGCCGCACCACCAGCTGACTGGGCGCCACTCTGACTAGACAGTGGGCCGCCGTCAGCACGTGGCGCGAGCTGAGCAGTGAGCCGCCGCACAACCAGCGGACCGAGCCGTCCGGCTGGCGGGCCCCCAGTAGCGCGATGAACGTCCACTTGGTCTGCCGCTCGCTAGGGGACACCTCGTCACCTTGGGAAATGGGAACGGGCCTGCCATCGTCTACCTGTTGAAAGCTCAGGGAGGGTTGTTCGAACGCATCAAGCAGGGCCGGACTCAAGGCGACCGTCAGCAGGAAGAGCCCGCAGTAGCGACATGACACCGGCAGAAAGAGTGGTGCCTGCTGTCCGCCATCCGCGCCTTATATACGGCGGAATACGCCGCCAATCTCATCACGAGCGCCGCTTCAGCCGCTGCGGCGGCCGCTGGCGCGAACCAGTCGGTAAGTACGGATCCGTGGTCAGCCGGCGCTAGGTACAGCCATACCTGACAACCCGGGGCCTAGGTTCCTCCACCAGATGTGGAGGCGAAAGGCGGCGGGAAATTCCGGCTCGGGGAATGCAATCTACCCCCAGCTTCGGATGCATCCAGCCACGGCACGGCGGCGTGCTTTTGCAATTTGCCATTTAGCCGTTCGTCATTTCGGCATGTCAGCTTGTTGACATGTCGCCACGTTGCTAGCCGTCATTAAGGAGCTTCCCATTTCGGCACGTCGGCATTCTTCCATGTCGCTGACATGGAAGTCGTCATATACCAGTCGACAAACAGGCGCTCGACAAATTGAGTCGATTTTTGTCCGGACACCTCGGTGACGTGACGACAGTTCCAGAGATATCGGCATGCATACTTTCGACCACCATCGAAGACCATCACACAAATTAAACAATCATTTTGAAAGGTACGTATTCACCTGAATGCGGCAGGAAAATACATCAAATCGGGAGTAACGGCAGACACGGGCCAGGTGGAAATGTGGATAATAGGCGAATCCTAACCTGGATGCGATCGGGGAAATGGATCAACTCGACCGGTGGCGCAGCGGTCCCGAAGTTTGCATTATGACCTCTTATCGTGCTCAGGCCATGCAGCATAACATAAGCATGTAATGTGAGGACAAACCCACAGCTAATGAAGGGCTCATGGCTGGCAGTACGCTCACTTATGATATCCGCCACGGATCCGCCGTAGCTGCTCGCGGAAACACACATCACAGCCAAGGTCAGATCGGCGATTTGTCCTGGCTAGATGCATGCGGTATGACTAATTAAGGGACACGTTGACCGAAGTTATACCGCTAGTTAAGAAACCATAACTGCATTTAGGTAGTGAATTAGACTACTCATAATCGGCGCTGGAAACACCACGACAACATGAGTCACTCACATGTTCGCACTCACGCCAGTGATTCAAAGATTAGTGAATCGGGATGCAGCGTGAAAACATTTAGAACTAAACAATACGCAAGTTGAAATTTGACTCATGATGCGACTGGAAAATTTCCGATGTGATAGCAAATCTCTCCAAACTCCCAAACCCACCAAGCAAGGCACATTCTCTCATTCAGGGCATTTTCGATGCAGCAAAGACAACACGCGCCACCAACGACCTTTGACCTAAAGCGGTTTGATATCTTATCTGAACTAGGATCGTCCCTACGCATATAACAGACCGCGACTTAGCCCGGAAGAAAAGGGCAACGGAAGCTATGGTTGAATCCGGTTGTCAGAATTGATTCCTGGAGTTACATATCAGTGGGTCCTTTGAAAGTGAAGGTCTTAGATGGAAGCACGAGTGAAATCAACGGGTCATCGTTAACACCATGCGCCTGTAACAAACGCATTTTCGTTTGCTTCCTTGCTGATGTTTTTTTAAGAATGCGGTTGAGGAGGCGGGGCAAAGGATCAAGCCAGCTAACAAACCCCAAATCAAGAAAACTGAATGTCTGTTCTAGGAATCATTCGAATAATTGTCGACGAGTACCCGCCTTATTTACAGAATGAATACGAAAAAAGCTTAAGTACCTGTCATGCACATCGCATCACATATTCCTCAAAACACAGGCATATCAAGAATTTGCGCATCCTCAGAGCCAAAATCTGAGCCCAGATATCGCGGCTGCGAGGGGGGGAGGGCACACACCAAGATATCCTTATGTCCGGGGACGTAGGGAGGTCTAGGGGTTCAAGCTGGTCACCCTGGGAGGGGCGAACAATTACCAGAACACCACCTGGTTAGATATGTACTGTCATTGACATCAGGAGGGCCGCACAAGATCCCGGCGAGGGATGAGAGGAGACAGCGTGGCTCCTGGATCTCCCGTTTGTGAAGCCTGGCGGTGCAGGACGAGACCGTTTCCGGTACAACAGGCCCGCCGAAAGCAATGTTTATTCGGTAAGAAGCGACCTTCGCTGCCCAATACTACGCACATGGATTGTGTTTGGACACTGCTGCACGCATACAAGGTCGTGCACGGCGAGGAAACGTACCTTCCACATACTGGAACAGATCTTCGTCCATGTGTGGGAAGGCATCGCGAACAATTCGGGCTGCCATTGTCCTGTGGCGAACCAGAGCACGTTACAGCTCTCAGGCCGTTGCTATGGTGATAACTTGTGACTAGAGAACAAACAGCGAAGAAGCATTAGGAGTGAAAATTAGACATTTTAAGGTTCAGTGACATGTGTGTCCGCCAGCTTAGCTTACTTGTCAGCTTTCAGGAAATAGAACGACTTTTTCTGCTGGAACCCAGCCTCACTGAACTTCATTTGTTTCTGCCTTTTCAGGTGGGACTGCATGGGAACTAGGGCACCAGGGGAGCTAACTAATGCTCACTTTCTTAGGATATTAAACTGACCCTATGCCATGGGCTAGAAAGAGATGAGCAAAATTACCAAATGTGTACTGCAGCCTCTGCTCCCACCTAGCTTGGGGAAAATTCCATTGTCCCTGTCATGCAGGATGTCCCAGCATGAGGTATGCCATACATGGCGCAGATGCAGTGTGAGCCTGGCTTGGGTCTGAGTCGCACAGCGGTGGCTGGGGTCAACGTGTCACGCAGGAGGGCATTCCAGTCAAAGGGAACATCATGTGAAGTCAGGCACCACCTCCATGCAACACAAGAAGATGCTGAACTAGCAGCCCCGTGGTGCTAGGTGCAAGTCCAAAGGAGTGTGCATTGTTTGGCCCAAATGAAATGCAGGCAACTGACATTCAGCTGACAGCTGACCAAAGAGGGTGACCAGGCCTCAGGCCAAGGGTGCTACAGCATTGTGCAGCACGTGACACCCTCCTCAGCAATGTCCGGTGAAAGGGTGCAGGCAAAATTATCCATCGAACTAGATGGCACAGCCTGGGTGGTGTGTTCAGAGTACACACAGGGTTTCGCTTAGCAGGTACTCAATTGAAAACCATTCATGTGAATCACTCAAATCAATGTGGTAAAAAGGGCTTTATGGGACTATCTTAAACAGTACTGGCTCCAGATATCCAGCATTGGCTCCTGATATATGAGATATTTTCTAATGGTGGGTGCTAGTAAAATCTGATTTGACTCTTGTGAAGGACTTTTAATGGCAGACCACTCCACCAAGGATCAGTGACGGAATACAATGATGATGTCACTCAGGCCAATATCCGTAGTACAGTAATGCCACCCTGAGGCAACTGAGTCCCCCCCCCCCCCCCCAGATGATGCTGTTCCCTCACTTTCCAGACAAGGCTTGTCCTTATCTTTGGATCTGCCCCACATTGTTCAAGCCCAGACTACCAAATGACCCTTGTATGATGAAGCTGTACTCAGTGTATGCTGTATATGTATACAAGTACAAGCAAGCAGGGGCTAAGGTTCACAAACAACTACCACAGAATGATCACCACCTGGGTTGCTGATTTAAGAATTATTTAGTTTACATTGCAAGTCCATCAACAATGAATGAATGACCCAAACCAACATGGCTTTTCTTGGACCTATGTCATACAGAGTGAAAGCACCTAAAATTTACAAATATTCAAACACACATGAATATACACCAAATGTGAAGTCAACAGATAAGTAGAGTTGAGAGATAAAAACATAAAAATGGGACAAAAGCATGATTCTGCTGTGAAGTAGTTATGACAGCAAATTCATGAAGCAGCTTTGCTTTTGACATTGCTGGTGTTGCCTGCTCCCAAAATCTCAGCTGGCTGTCTCCAAGCACACCTAAGTCTCCCTCCTGCCACACTTCATGTACTTTGGTGCCACTCCAGTAAAGTCAGGTGCATATTGCAAAGAACAGTCTGCATCACTTTGCACATGAACCCTCCACAGGAAACAGCGCGCTCATGTGACTGCTTCGCAGGCATGTTGAGGAAAAAATTCAGCAAAATGCCTGATGGTGCACTGACATGTAGTGGAATGCCATTCACAAAGATGGTGAAATCCCCAGCTTAAGAGCATACCCCAGGAGTATTTCAACTGCAGCAAGCATGCACTGTCAAGGCAGCCTATGCACCATAAAGTAGAACCATTCAATGTTTGCCTGTCAACATGACTGCAGCTAGCTTATTTAGTAATTTTATGTTACCCTGATGTGTTGAGCTCGAAGACATCTTTAATAGAGCACACAATTCAAGGCCTGACTTAAAAATACAGGCACATTACATGCTTACAGCATTGGTATTCCTCCATCCTCAGTCAAGTGCCATTTTCGCATGGACTTATATGCTTATATGGGAAGGATGCTGTGTTAAATTGCATGAAGGAGCACTGTCTCTAATGTACTGGATCAACTCATCCTGTACTATACATTACATAATTCAGATAGAGAAGGCATTAGGTTGACTGCTTGATGGCCTTCAGTATCATACACCTTTTTGGCGAATTGGATCTACCTGCTAAAATTTCTAAATGTACTGATGCCTGCCAGCATCTGACAAAGTATGTTCTGAGGAGCAGACAGAGTGATAATGACCCAAGTCTTTTGTAAAATGAGCATACCTATTGCAAAGTATGCTTTTTGCACACATTCAAAGGGATATTCCAAAACATTTCTAAGAACCATGTCAGAAGGGAAAAGGGGACCATCTATGCATTCTTTAAACATGCAAGGACATATGGGTTTGGATGGACATTTGACAAACCAAAGTACAACAAAGGGGCTGGGATGAGTTTGGATGCAGTAGTTACACTCAGGTGTAAATATAAATCATGCTCATCTTTTTTAACATTAAAATCCCCAAAATCAATTACCATTTTCTTCTATTCATGGCAAGCAGGATAGCTATCTTTGTTTCATGCTTCCCGTCCAGAGTGCAAAAAGAACAAATTATGCTGAACATATCTGGCATAACAGTGACATTACTGCACCAGTTTCAATGCATGTATGTCATTGATCTGAGCAGACAGAATCCTGTACACAATGTCCACCAATTTCACTGCACAGAGGCCCAATGTTGCAGGGCATCACAATGTTATAAAGGTAATTTTGCACAACAGGAGTCTGAAAATGTTTTTACACCACAGCAGTTTAAAAATTTGAGTCAATTTTGCCTTGTCCAACTTACTGAATGCTGCCACAAGTCAGGCCACATGGATGTTATGTAGGCATCCAACAGTGAAAGGATTTTTGGCAGACTCATCTCCAGAGTCAAAATTAGGGTTTAAAGAGCACCCTTGGCATGTGCCACATGGGCAATATGTTGTGATGTAACATGTAATGCAACATGTAAAAATGGTCACTGTACATACAAGAGAATGGAGGTACTACCCAGCATAGCTGGTGAACAGCCAGGGGAGTGAAAGCAAACAACCAAAAATGCATAGCATATTTCATGGCGATGCCAAAAATAATTTAAAAAATATACAGACACGAGCATAACATGCTTGCAACATTATCAAAAAGCTGTCCTTTCACAAAATACTGATGGAAATGGACGCTACACCACGTATAAGCTCAAGATGGTATGGGAGACAGCCGTAACCCATTATAGATCGCACAAGCTTAGAGAGATGACCTCTTTACGAGGTGTCCGCAACACGGGCCATCCGCGGCGTGGCAATCACATATAGACGCCTGATTTGAATGAAAATTTCCTTCTAATCATGCATGGTCAAAATAGCTATCTAAGTACCTGCCTATAATTGACGCGCCCCAGCACGGACACACTGGTGGCAGCTGGCCGTCACTCATCGGCAAGCCAGTGCCCAGGGCAACGTTGTGCAAGCCGATTTGTCTCTGCGTGTCCATAATTGAGGCATAACAAAGCTTCCCAATTCTGGCAGCCATTACCGGCACCAGGGTTATTGACAATGATGGGTAAATATTTGTAATTTATTGACGTTTTTGCCATTTTACGGATAGAATATGCATAACTAGTTCCTTTTCAGCTTTTTTTCTCAAATATATATGGTATAATATGACAAATTGACAAAAATATCAAGTAAACGCCCTACATATTTGTTGTGAAGTGAAGTCTACATAGTAAAGACATCAAAAAAACTTCACACACTCACAGCGACCACACCGTGTACACCGCGCACGGCGGAATAGCATCGGCACTGTGGGACCACGAGAAAATTGGGGGTGGTGGGTTGTGTGTGGTGAAGTTGGGATACGGAAGCTAACGTTGTATCGCTGATCAAGGTAGGGTCGGTATCCTTCGAATTTTTAAATGGAACGAGGGCGTCTGCCTTTGCTATGTGGTGTCTGGTTACGCACCCGTCGCTGTGGTATCAAATCAATGGCTGCAAGCTTTTCGGTGTTGTAACTGCCCGTGCCATACATGACGTGAACAAGCAATGACGACTGTGACTGTCGTCTGTTTCAGGGCAGTTTCAAGGACAACGCCATACTCATCGCATTCTGAAAGCTGTGGGGCTTGAGGCCATCCATAAAAGGCTGTGTTTTGAAGGTTGCAGCTGCAGCCTGAAGGTGCTAAAATGAGTGCAAAGTCAGGGAATCAATTTGAGGCGTAAGTGCCATACTTTGTATTTTAAAAAATTGTTTGGCTTGTGATGAATTGGTGGTACCAATCTAGCTTTCATCATATCAGAAGCATTGTACAAGACAGTGACTTATGCTGCTGGTCCCATTTTATCCTGTAGCATACAACAGCACCTCCCTGCAGCCTGTGTTGGTGTTTTCTCAAAATATTGGATAAAAATTACCATGGAACCTCATTTGTCACCTGTACTTGACCAATGCTGCACAGCAAAGTGCTTAAATCTGGCATAAGAAGTAAGGAGATACTGTCATAGAAACCAGGGTGGTACATCTAAACATTTTCAGGATGAGAATCTCATTTCTCTTTATTGATATGAGATCATTAGGTTTTGTTGCAAAACATGCAAAAATGCATATTTCAAGCATGATAAAATGCATGAAATACAGTGTTAAAACAATAATCTATGCACATAGTATTACATACACATGTTATGATTTAATCATGCAGTCTTCAGTGGGTACTTCAATACTGCAGTAGGTATTTAATGGCCAGGCTCATTGTCCTTGCAGGGCTTTCATCTGTCACTTATAACAGTATTTATTTGCAAATGGTGATTATGGTTGCACTTCCTTGCACTCAGCACCTTCCTGAGTTTGATATACCTATATTGGTCATCAGTTGTATGATGATAACCTTTTTTCTGAAGGTGACATAATGTACTCCATCTGTATTTTTTGTGACTGGTGCTGTATGCTTCAAAGCGCTTGTTATATGTGACCACTTTTGTTATGAAGGTATGATAAGAGTTTAATCCATGTCACCATGTCTTATAAATGACTGTTTTTCAGTTTAAAAATGAGTGATGACAGTGGAGAGGAAGACAGGGAGCTGAAAGTTGGTCATAAACTGGTATGTAATAAATATCTGTATTTTGCATTTGTGGGTTCTGTGGGTACTAACATCTTATTTTAAGATAGAGTGAAATCAGTTTGATGCCTTTTTTGCTGCTTTGTGTGCACCAGTGGCATGGATGAGTAATATGATTTCATGTCCCCTTATTTTAATGTTAAAATACTTGTATCATATTGTAGGATATGCCTATAGGTCATCATATCTCTGGTGCATACTGAAGTACACAGCAGCAGTTATGCTGTTGTCATGGAGGCAGCATTGTCATTGGGGACCATCAGCCCCTAATGTGATGTTACACCATCTTTGTTTCAGCCTCCTCTGGAGATCCCATCACACCATCACAAGCTGCAGCATGTGCACTGCTTGTGGTTCACGGCACGTTCGCCAGGCAACAAACACTCGGCCAGCTTTGACCAGAACCTCAAGCTGGTTGGAAGGTATGGAACATTGCAGACTGTCACATACTGGCTGGATTGATACCATGACATTCCAAGGGCCGCTAGCTATCCATGCTTGCTGAGACAGGTGTAGGTTGCTTTGCATCACATGAAATGCCTTGGGGGATTGCGATGAATGTGATATTTGGTAATGTGTATAACACAGTCGAGAGAATTTGGTAATGTGTATAACACAGTCGAGAGATGCGTCACCGGCTGTCTGCAGTGTCTGGTGCTGTGACTGATGCTGATGTGGCGGCAGGTTTGGCTCAGTGGAGCAGTTCTGGTCGATATACGGGCACTGTGTCAGGCCACATGACATGAAGGGCCACAGTGACTACCACCTCTTCAAGGAGGGCATCAAACCCATGTGGGAGGTGGGTGCCGCCGGCTGGCTCTCGGTCTCGGCACTGGCCGGTGTTTCCTCTTGTGCTCATGTCTGGTCCATGTGTGGCCAATGGTACCATTCACTCAATTATTTGCGGGCCAAGGCATGTCGGAGCGCGCAGTGTAATTCTTGCCTCAGTGTGTTGCGGCGCATCGCCGAAAAGCATGGGGCTTGTTTGCTCACCTGTTTGATTTTGCAAGATGCGCTATCTTTTTGATCGTAATTCCGCAACTTCTGACGCCGTTTGAAGGAGGTAAGCTAGCGTAAATCTCGTGCCCCACTCCAAGAAGAGAAGCCGCGGCCGCGCTGCCCCCCTGCGCGTGCCTGGGCCGTGCTGACCCAGCGCCGCCGCCGTCCGGCCGCCAGGACGACGCCAACAGTCGCGGCGGGAAGTGGATCGTGCGGCTGCGCAAAGGCCTGGCGTCGCGCTGCTGGGAGAACCTGGTGCTGGCGCTGCTCGGCGAGCAGTTCATGGTGGGAGAGGAGATCTGCGGCGCCGTGGTCAGCGTGCGGCACATGGAGGACATCATCTCCGTGTGGAACCGCACGGCCGCCGACACGCCCACCACCGCCCGCATCCGGGACACGCTCAAGCGCGTGCTCAACCTGCCGCACAACACCATCATGGAGTACAAAACGCACACGGACAGTCTCAGGTACGGATCCAGCCTGTCGCACACCATCATGGAGTACAAAACGCACGCGGACAGTGTCAGGTACGGGTCCAACCTACGCACGCGGACAGTCTCAAGTACGGACTCAAACTTCGGAACGACACTCATGCAGTACGCAACACACACGGACAGGCTTGGGTACGGACGGTTGGGTGCCGCCGTCGACGAGTAAAAACACACCAGCAGTTTCTGGTACGGAAGCCGGGCTTCAGCTGGGACACAGGAACACCCCGACAGGATCGGATTTTGGGCGATCAGACAAGTTCCATGGATTACAAAACCCATGCCGACAGTCAGATGTGGTCGGAAAACGCCGTCACTCACTACCAACAGCACATCGAGGATCTCTAGTACTGGCTGTTAATCCAGTCATAGTGTGTGAGACGCACACTGTGAGCCTGGCATACTTCGCCGTGATAAGATACAAAAGGCGTGCGGACGGTGTCAGGCGTGACCTCTCGGACATCACCGGGGTGGGGCACAGCATCTGCTCCCGGGGGCACAGAGCGCACAACGGCTGTCTGTGAAATAGGCTCCTCCCAGCCTGCAGCACGAGTGCTCATGTCACCATGAAACGCAGAACGCTCGTGAGAAGCCTGAGGTGCAGATGGCCCAACTGTCTAGCAACTTCGTGTTCGGGGCTTTCGACTCGTTATGGTTTGGCTTAGAGTCCTGTGGGGCTGCGGCGGTCTTTTCAGGGCTATGGGGTAAAGCAGAGAGGTGGTTGGTTGGAGGATATCCTGGAGATCGTGGGGAACCGGCCTGCACGTGCGCCGGCTCATGGCTGACGTCCGTGGCCGTCTGGGAAGATGGGGCGGGGCGGGGCGAGGGTCACGATGAGGCGGTGAGTGGGGAGAGAAGGAGCGGGTGGCGGGTTTGGGCGTGCATACCGTCAGACTCTGGGGACCCTTGGACTGGTGCCAGCCTCGTACGCCGCCCGTCTCCGCTCACACGCCAGGCGCGCGCCGGCCCACAGCCCAGGCCGCCCTCCTCCAGCGCCGGTTGGTGACGTCATCTACGTTCTCTTTCAGAGACAACTCTAGCTTCCGCAACACGGATCTGTTCGTCAAGTAAGCGTCCACCGGAGTGGAGTGGCATGCTGACATCTAGCGGCTGGTGATAGAAGCTTCGACGTCTCCCGGTGTCTGGTGCCTCTCGGCCTCTGTCCAATGGTGCGCCTCGCGCGCGACAGTCATCAAATACACTTGTTTTTACGCATGACCCACGCCTGGTTTCACCGATGATGACGGCACTTTTTGCCCAAGCGGGAGTTGCGTCCCGTGCATGGGAACAGCGCGAACCGCTGGCATGTCTGACAAGCTGACATGTCATGCAACAAGGGACGAACTCTGAGCAGCTATTGTCTCCCGTGTTCCGCACAAAACCGGCACACGACAGCCGCGGCCATGCGCGCTGTGCACCGGACGTCCGCGTCTGTTGGGGCTCGTGTGTTCGCGCAGCGGCTTGTGTGGCCGTATTGATGGGGTGTGTATTGGCCGAGTCTATGTGGTGTGCGTGGTCGTGTCTATGGGTCCCGTGTAGCCATGTCAACGGGTTCGATACGCAGCGGCGGCGCCACGGGTTTTGAGTTGGGGGGGGGGGGGGGGGGGGCAGCATTTTCGAGGGAACCTCCTGGACGAAATGGGGCCTCCTTGCAGGGAGGCCTCCAGCACGGCGTCGTATTCCAGGGGAGCGGCACCGAGAACACTTGCCCATTATCAAACTGGTATATGTATCATATCCAAGTAAATAAACCTTAACAGTTGAAAAACGTAGAATGGGGCCTTCTAATTATCCAGGAAAGGGTCTCGCTAACCCAAAGCAGGGTCCCCTGTCCCAGGAAAGGGTCTCCTGATGCATGGAGGGGCCTCCTAAACTAGGTTAGGATGCTTACGATCACGGAGGGGTCCTCAAATGTAGAAACGTCCTGGTTCCGGACCAGGATGTCCCCAGACAGGACATCTTGATCCGGGACCGCGGCCATCTGATGTATGCAAGGGGCATCCCCTTTCCCTGAATGGGGGTACCGAAATAAACAGGGTGCCTTCTAGATAAGGACAGGCGTCTCCTGGAGTAAAAAAGTGGGGCTCCCGAGGCCTGCGAATAATACTCAGTATTCGGTCCCCTGATCCAGGGCCTGGACCGCCAGTACTGAAAAGGGGCCTCTGAACCCAGACGACGTGTCTCTTGATGTAGTCAAGGGTCCTTATGTAGTGATGATGTCATGATAATTGATGATTTGTCATGTAGTCAAGTCTAATTTATGACTCCCTAGCTCAGTTGTAGGGTCTCCTTGAACTGAATTTTGGTACTCTACGTATAGCTGCAATGCTTTTAGGTAGGAAAAAGGCGTCCCAAAAATTATGGGGGAGAGGGGACGAAAAAAAGGCATGCTCTTGCTCCCTCTGTGGTCCAACGCATCGCCCCAAGGCAGATCCGCAAAGAATATCGCGTTTGTGCCCAAGCGTTTCCGATTACTCATTCCCAGCCCAGTGGTACCATGAACATCACGCTCCCAGCGAGGACCATCTCACTCACCCGGCGACCGGGGTGCCAACACATGCCCGTCACCACCGCGGCCGCGGCCCCACGAGTCGGCCGGGGTGCCGACACGTGTCCCCCCCCCCCGCCGCGGTCACCGGGGCTGCGGTCAGGCGTCTGCCGCTGACGTCACCGGGCGCCACCAGTCCGACACCGCGGGCTGGTGGGGTGAGGGAGGGGGGGGGCACGGCATGGTGACGGTGGACAGAGACGGACCGCGGTGCTCGGCCGCAGGCGTTACATCACCGGTTGTTCTGAAGACGGGGCCTCTGCCACGTGGTGTACTGACGGCACGCTCTCTCCACACAATCTTAAAAGCGTGGAATTCAATCGTGTATTTTGTTCCATGCATCACTGGTGCGGTAACATTTCGTTACATTTGGTAACCTGGCGCGACCTCTACATATGGCACCGATCGGGGCAGTTCCCGCGAGCTCGACGGCACCCCTCTGGCTACCTGCCGCCTCAGGGCGCCAACTGTACAGCGGCTTGGCCTCTCGACAACTGGCCATGGCTCGTTGGGAGGATGCTTAGTGCAAGCGCGGCGCAGAGCAGACTGCGGCGAGGGACAACAGAACCTCGGCGTTAGATATTGCCAGCGCTTCCGACGCTCAACGACTATTACGTGATGCGTGCACCAGTTAACAGCGACAGAGGCAAACAGAGATGGACGGCGGCGCCCTGCTCGGTACGCTGCGCAGTCAGAGTACAAACACAGCCGTTGGCCGAGCGCGATAGAGGTGGGCACGGCGTCGCTCAGTACTTGTCGCAGTCGGCGGACGAGTACTGCGTGCAGATGCTGTCGCTGGTGCTCTCGGAGAACACCGGGTCGCCCTGGTCGAGGCCCGAGCCCACGATCAGGTTCTTCATGTTGCAGTAGTTGGTCGAGCTGTCCAGGTAGGCGTACCACGTCTTGGAGCGCGAGTAGCCCTGGCGGAGAGCGGTGGCCGTGTGACGTCACTGCCCGATCCCGGGGATCGTGGGCCAGTCCCGCTTACTCTCGGCTCTGGCGGGAGCGTGACCGCAATGCAAGGAAGTCTGATGACATCGTCAAAAATGCGATTACATCTGTGCAGTGCAAAGCTGATGTAACGCGGAGGTAATGCGGGCATGCCAGCAATGCAGCGATGGAAAAGGAGACATGACCGCTGAGCTCAGGTGGGCCGGCCAGGCGTTGCAACAATCGTGAAAGAATCAAGAATATACACATGGCAGAAGAGGGGCACAGGGGGCACATGCCCTCTCCTACCCACCTTAGATCATGAGGGTCTCGGGGCCCTCCGCGCCCCTCGAGACCGACGATTAAGGGCCCGATTTGAGCGTCCAAAGGGCTGATCTGAGGTCGTATTAAGGGGTCCCGATCCGCAGGGCCGGGCGCTCAAATGTCATGCTGCTCAGGGGGCTCTGCGCCAAGTGTGTGTATGGGGGGAGGGGTGGGGGATGCTGAGTTGATGAGGGCCTCTGTGTCGGTCAGGCACCACCAGTACCAGTCAACTCCGTGTCGGTCTGGGTCTGGGGGGTCATTTCTCAGGCGATTTACATTGGTCCAGGCTACTGAGTCAATGAGGCGTCCCCTGTGCCCCCCCCTCCCCCTCTCTCACACACACGCCAATACCCTGGTTACATCTTTGGTCTCCATGGTTTGTGATCGTAGCCTTGTGAACCCAGTGGACAGCCAGATGGTCAGATAGCGCCAGTGAGCAGCTGCCCTTGACATTCAGTCCAATATGAGAGCTGCCTTACTGGCGATGCTCAGCACAGGAAAATCGCTCCGCACTTCCACTGTTATTAGCTGGACATTTGGCTTCCAGTCACCGCTTCCGGAAACATGTCTCACCGTACCGGTGCGCCCGCCATCTGGCGGTCCCCACACGCACCTATCGTTCGCGCGGCTCCCGCTAGGCCGACCTCACCTCCATCCGACACGTGCCGGTCGTGCCATTGACGAACGTCAGCTTCAGCTCGTCCACGTACTTGGCGACGGGCGTGGTGTGTGTGCCCGTCACCACGTTCCCGGCGGCGCTGGTCACCTACGCGCGCAGGGACCAACATCGGGTCAGGGCAGGTCAGCGCCGCAGGGCGCGAGCTGCTCAGAAGACGCGCACAGGCAGAGACGGGTGAAATGCGCGTGAAGAAGACGAAACCTCTGCGACTTGACAAAGCAGGAAATAAAGAATCCGTGGTTGCGTTTTTACACACGACACGAGAGCGACGCTAATGATTTTTCAAGTGCTGAAGGGCACAAGGTCCTTCTTGCTGAACTTGGATTACGTCATTACAAAAGGACAGTCCATTTGGGTACAAAACGGGTCGAAAGAAGGCCGATTGGGGTTTGCTCATGGACCACCGGTATTTGAGACGGACGGTCGCGTCGCTGGTCTGCCAGATGCACCTGGTCCGTTGACTTCTTCAGAATCCTGCATCGGTCTCCTAAATCATATGCGCATTTCAGCTCCAGCGGAGAGAACGCCGCCACAAGTGCGAGTGCTCGCGAAGGGCGTCGCGCATGGAGCGGGTACGAACCACAAAAAACGGTCAACGGTGGTCCAAACCAATTTAACTGGGGGGGGGGGGGGCAGTCTGCTCTGATGCTTATTTAATGCGGCCAACTCACAATACAGGTCGTCGCCGACCAGAGGACACTGGCAGCTAGAGCTATGGGGCGCATCGACTCCAGTGACGTTAACTTCTGGGCGGGCAAGGTCACTTAGGGGTGACTGCATTCACCTGATGTACCAGTGGAAGGAAGCGCCACAATTCCTCCCTGCCCCCAGTCCACCGGCCCGACTGTCACCCGCGAACCGGAGGGGAGGGGGGGGGGAGGGGCCCAGCTAGTAGGCGGTACCACCGATGCCGAGGCTATGCCGCTCGCCCTCCTCGTCCCCTTCCTCCAGCTGGCCATGCTCATCTCTCCGGTATGGGGCGAGGGAGTTCAAGAGCCTAGGGACTTGTAAAGAAATCGAGCCTCAGTTTACACCTACAGGGAGCCCGGGCGAGGGGCGTCTCAGAAAGCCGGCGAACAACACCATGTTTGAAGAAGACTCTTGCACCCAATAGTAATACGGGTTCGTGTCGTTCTTCCTACCTCCCCCCCCCCTCGCCATCCTGTTTCTTTGAACACGGCAGGGAGCTCTCACTGGCACCGTTTTCCTCGGGGGACCTCGGTCAGGGCATCGGCAGTCGCCTGCGCCACCAGTAATGCAGTCGTCGCTGTGCCGCCGTTACCTCGTAAAGGCACTTCTCTCCGCCGCCGACGCAGCCGTCCGGCCCGGCCCAGGCGTTCATCTGGTCGACGATCGTGCTCATCACGTCCGGACACGGCTTGCCGAACGTCCTGCCGGCGGTCAGCCGGGTCAGCAGGGTCAACAGGGTCAGCCAGGTCAGCCGGCGCCGCGCCCTGTCACGCGGCGCGCCAGCGTGGTCGCGCTGCACCTGCGTGGATGCGGGCGCGGCACGGTGCGGCGGCGCACTGGCGCAGGGGCGGCCCGGACACGTGTGCCACGTGCGGGACCAGAGGTACGGACACTTGAGGTGGTGGCAGTTAGAGAGCTGAAACCAATCAGCTGGCAGTGGTGACAGCGGCGGTCGCGGCGAATTTGCGGCGGCTTCTCTGAAGTCTAGATTGGGCAATCAATCTATAATGCCGTGTTCAGTGCGTACCTTTATATCCATTTTTGGACTGTTTGACGGCAGTACGACAGTCACTACCAAGGACTGCGCTTCTTTTCAATGATCCTCCTTCGTTTTTTTTTTAGGATTGGCCCCCACAATCACCCCCCCCTCCCCCTCCACACACAAAAAGCACAATTTGATAACAATTCAAAAACCTACCCCCCATCCCACCCAGTTTTTCACAGTAGGCTGTGCTACTCCGAGGCAGAGGCTCGATGCTCGAGTCTACGAGGCAGAAGCCGTGAGCGTTGCAATCTCTCCGTGTGAAAACGCACGGTTGCATGTCGAGTTTCCTAACATCACGCACGGTCGGTGCCCGCGAGCCGGCGGACCAGCGCCCAAGGGGACAGTCAGGGCCCTTCTCACGCCTTGATGCCCTCCCCACCCCTTCACGCACCAGTCGGCCTGGCGGAGGCGTGCCAGGGGTAGCCGACGAGCGAGAAGGCCGAGACGACGGTGACGGCGGCCAGCACCATGATGATGACGCAGGCGGTGAGCAGGGCGAGCGCCACCGTCTGGCAGCAGCAGCAGCCTGCGCAGCAGAGGCAGCGGCAGCAGCGCCGCAGACACATGTCACAGGCGGCGGCGGCCGACGCCGGGCGGCAGCCGGCCAATCAGCGGCGGCGTGAGGGCTTCACACAACCGGAAAAACGGCCTCCGGGGAGGACAGGCGGGCGGAGCCGGCGTGACGACACCAGACCAGGTCCCACACGCGCGTCACGGGCCGGCACAGGCGTCACGTGCGTCACGCGCACGTCCCACCACCGAGAGGGCGGCAAGCGCCGGCGGCGAGGAGCCGGGCCGGCCGGAGATCAATAGCCCACGGGGCGAGCGGCGCCGGCTCTTTCCCCGGCTCCGCGGCGCGGCGGCGGGCGGCGAGTGCGTGCCGGGCAGGCCGAGGGCGCCTCCGCGCCACTGACCGGCGGCCACAGCTGGGCCCGGCCGGCGCACACAGGTGACGACAAGCGCGCGCTCAGGCGACGTTACACAGGGGGGCGGCGGGGGAGGGGTCGACAGCAGCGTCGCCCTCCCCCGCAGGGATTTGCGACGCTGTGGGGAGCCATCGCTGGAACATTCAGCCGTGGCGAATATCGTTTAGTGCATAGTTCAGCGAGTGACGTTTTGGCCTGCGCTGATGCCGTGCTCCGCCCTCAGCGTCCCCACGCTCCCTAGCGCCTGCCTCCCTGACACTGCCCCCGCGGCGAATGCTCCCAGGTGCGCGTTATTAGGTGATATGCGGTGCAATTTAGGGTGGGTCGTGAAAAGAAGATACCCAACAAAAACTACACCCTAAGCTCATAATCACTGCAGCAAACAAAAACCAGCAACTTTTGTGTCATAATTTTGCAATATTTGAGCAATTTTCTCTCGTGAGCGTGAGGAAATAGATTTGCATCTATTTTCTCATAAATACTCGTAAATAAAAAGCTGGGCGTGCGCCTTCCTTGCTCTGAAAAGGACATCGTATTAACGGACGCGATTTTTGTACTGCCGGCTATCGCATAACGGCTTTATGCACCACAAAAACTGATGTTTACCCTCTGGGATGGCTACTGTGTTTCACAACGAAATTAGAGCACGGACTTTTTGCTAGGGCGTCTTGACTTCTGACGGTCCTTTTCCGATATGCGCAAATGCGCCACAGCCGGTGACCGGCCTGGCTGAGCTCGGTCGTGCAGGGGCTGGTGGCAACTGACCAGTGGTCTCCGCCCCACCCGCCACCGTGGCAGGTCAGGTTAACACGCCCCAAACATTGCAGCCCTCCAGCAGCATGTAAACAAGCCGGGTAGCTCACGGCGTCAGCGCCCGACCGACGCTCGCTGTTGCTTCTCATGACGGGACGTGCCTCTGGCGTGTCCGGCAGCCGCGGCGGCCGGGCCCCACCGTCCCGTCCCGGGACCCCACCGTCCCGTCCCGACCCCGCCGACCCGTTCCCCCCCCCACCGTCCCGCCTCCTCCCCCCCCC